>NC_042496.1:38356386-38493937 GCF_005508785.2 Acyrthosiphon pisum
AGTGGTGAATGGTGAGTGATGACTAGTAACTATTTGATAGTTTTTATATTTTCAAACTTAGTGAGTTGGTAATAAAATATACTAAATATATATTTAAATATAAAATAATATTAATAAATAATAAGAAATAACTAATTAGTAAATACTTAATAGTTAGTACTTTAGTTATTAATATTACAAATTATAATTACTCATAAATCAAGTATCTAGATTTATCGACTACAGACTTTAAGTTAGGTATGGTATATATAATATTATGTATATAATAATATGATTATCAACTATCATTATTTATTAGATTGTTTCTACTATACATTACTTTTTCAGTTCTTTAGAAAAAAAACCATTTTTTCCATTCAATTTTTCAATTTTTTCAGGAAATAAACCAGTTTATTTCGTCAAAACCATTTTTTCCGAAAATTTTAAATAAAACCAATTTTTTTCAATTTTTTCGGAAAACCTTTTTTTTTCTGAAATTTTGATCCTTATTTATATCTATACTTATTAGTGAAAATAAAAAATGTTAGCTCTTCAATTTCAATATAAACGTAATGATATTACCAACACGTATGAAAAATGATTTATTTTAGAAGCTTAAATTATCTATCATATTGATTTATACCCAACTATTACTGGAATAAATTATTTTTCTTTAGAGATTTTTCGACTGAGAAAGTTTTGATAAATAGTTTTATTTGGATTGAGCAATTAATTTATTTTGATTCATCTGCCCGATATGCTGTTGGCTGTTCTATCAACATTTTGTGGAAATACGCTTAAACAAGAATAGAAGAAACTTAATTTCATCTGGAGTGTTTGTTAAATAAACACTTGTTAGATTAACGAGCCCGTTATTCTCAAATCGTAAGTCACATACCTATATAAATTATACAGATTTTTATAATTTGGGTAGATACATTTATTTTTATTTTATAGTATTAAAATAATCAAGATATTAAAACAATGTGCCGCACAATATTATTGAATCTGACCCGAAAAATAGATATTCGATCTTTGGTTACAAAGAACTATTGTTGATCGGGACAAGGACAAAGATGTTTTAATTTGTGCTAATAATAGTTAACAATAACGTCGCCAAACAGACGTCGTGTGTCCGAAAACGAGATGCGCACGACGGTGGCCGTACCGAGGGGCGTACCTTTTTGCGCCACACTCGTCATTAGTCCTAAGGTGCATTTTCGCCCAATTTTTCCTCAGGGCTTTAGGCGTTTAAGTGTCTTAATATGTAATACAGTACCTATACGTATATTTATGTGTGCAGCTGGTGTTACAATCGTTTAATAATATAATATTATAATACACTCTGTTATTGATATGGGTACGTTTGCGCGCAGTGAACGGTTTCGTTTTTTCATTTCCATTTGAACCGCGTGACGAATGTCGTGACGAGAGACGTTTCGGAAATGATAATATTATGCTCTCTGTTGCTGCACATGTGTCGATCGAGTAATACCATTGAGTATATAATATAATATCTATACCTACTCAATGGTAATACGTATACCTATTCACGCGCGTATAATATACATGGGTATTGTAATGGAGCCATATTGTATATTATATTGAGCCCGTCGTGGTATAATGATATAATATTATTATATTATATTAAACTATTAAAGCTTTATACTGCACTATTACTTTATTTTCCACACAACATATCGTAACCGAATTCTTCAATATTTAAATCGAATAAACGTCAGCGGCTACAACGCGCAAGAAATATTATTTTTACATTTATGAAATATTTAATATTAGTGTATCGATATGCATGATGTGTGTGCGCGCGTGTGTGTGTGTGTGTGTGTATGGTGGTGGTGTACAGGGTGTTTCGCCAAGCATTGGGTAACGCCCAATTTTTTCATTAAATAATATTAAAAATATTCTAATATTATGATTTTTGGATTCAGTATATTGTGTAGTTTAATGCAAGTGTTTTGCGTCGATGTACAATTTTTTATTGGAATGTGAACTGAACTTTTCAATTGTATAAACTGCAGTATAAAGGAGATGGATTTTTGTCGAAAATATTGATGTATATATGAATAGAAATTTGAACAATTTATAGTTTCTGAAAATAGCTTCGTATACTGTAAGGAAATTATTCCATGATAACCATATATAGGCTTAAAGACGTATGTGCTATGATGATTCGAAAATTATGGTAGATAATATTATTAATATATTAGCACTTTGTATTGATTGTAAGGAATTTATAATTGAGTGTAAATACTATCTATAACCTACCTATATTAAATATTACACATTATAACTTATTAGTTATTTCTAACTTAAAATAATTACTAAAGATTTTTTTCCTTAGTATATAAAGTTTACTAACTCGTTTAGACGTTCAGACTTTAAAGAATACGTTGACATTCAACGCTTGAACAAAATAAATGTTATCTGCTCAACAATCACAGCATACAAAGGGCGGTTGTTATTCGAAAAAAGAAGTTTATGCTGCCGCAGAACACACATTGACGTGTCTATAAAATCGAATATATATTTGAAAATATTGTCTTTAAGTATAGAAACCTACTGAAAGCTTGAAAAAAATCTATACCCGTTGAATAGAAAGGAATGCTCATGAGAGATGAATCGTCTTGCATACAATAATATATAGTACTGGGTACCAGCTATAAATTGTATATTTAGGGTTTTGAAATGTCATGAAAATAATTTTTTGTGAAAAATCTATAGGTACAACATAATTAATGTGCTCAATTAATTTTGAAGTTATAAACTGTATACAGGACAAGATCTAAGAGTTTTAACATCCATAATAATGAAATATTTTATTGATATCCATTTCCATTGAAATTAATGAGATGTAACTTATATTATATTGTATTATTATGATATTAGATAATAGCCACCATTTTAAAAATGAGAGTACTCCGTTGTTAGATTTCATATTTCCACACCTACCCACTTAGTACTTAAACGGAAAATATTCTAACAACAACAAAAGATTCTTCACACGCACTCAAGTATTCACGTGGTGTTTTTTAAAAATCGAAAAATAAGTTTTATAGAATTTCAAATACCTATTGATTGTATTACCTTTATTTACCTATAGTTTTGCGATGAATCGATTTTTTTCTATCACCTCCATGATGATTTATCATTTTAATAGTGGTAATATTGCTTAGGTTGCAATTATATTATAATTTTTTACCTTTTCTTCACATATTTTAAAAAGAAAAACTCAAAAAATTTACCGTTCTAGAATGCGTTCTACAAGTTAAGATAACCACTCTGTATATTCGCATTTCTCAGAATTTACTTTACAAATTGAGTGCTTACATACATTTCTCATATCAAAATATAGATATTTCCCTGAAATGAATATTTTATATATGTCAGAATATATTATGATATATCAAATTGTGCACTAATAGTATACAATATATAGAATAAAGTATGCCTAACAATTGCTACCCAACGTCAATTCTTATGGCGTTTTGCTATCAAAATATATTATTGTTGTAGATGGTTCTTAACAGATATAATTTTTCAAACTGTCCATTAAGTATCAAAAGACTTCTGATACATGGTTGGAGTAAAATTAAAAATATTAAGATAGTGATTGTAAAATACAAAAATTACATTACATCGTAAGAAATAGTTTTTTCAAAATATTTTCATGGTAGAAAATGTGAGTTCTGGTGTTGATGTCGTAACTGGTAATGTAGCTCATAATTTTCAAAAATAAAATTATATTTGGAAAACATTTAGAATTTAAATGTAACAATATATTGCATTTTATGTATAATAATATGCTTCAATATTCGAATTCGGGTAAAAACGGCAATCAGGGTGGTTAGGCGGCACAATAATGTCCAATAAGTTATCGTCATCTGTCGGTAAATCGATTGTGACATAATATTTATTATGCTCATTACTTTCTTCGTTACTTTCTTTTGTAGGACAATTTAATAATGGTCGAAGTAATACAAAAAAATAAAATATGGCCCAACCTACTCTTCGGTTCAACATCAACAACGACGACCACTGCAGCATATCAATAACCTTATAGCTACTATAACTATAACTTGCCATCTAATGGACCTTCTTCGTTTAGCTCATCTTCCCCCTCGCCACAACTTTTGTACCAACCCAATACAATAATTGCAGACGATCAAACATTTACAAATAGCCCAAACATGAGTTAATTTTAATTTAAAGATTGCATTTAAATTAACCTAATAAACAGCTATTAATTTTTTATTTCTATATACATTTAACATTTTTATTAAAAAAAAATTTGTCTTATTATTAGTATTCATCAGGCCATCAGGGATATCAATGTTTATTTTATTTTACATATTTATAATATAATTCGTACACATTATACATACAGTGTAAAATGTTATGTATTTATGCGTCTGTTAAACTTTTTCTTAACATTTTCAAATAAAATAAATAAAATTATAAAAATTATTAAATAAATTATTATGTTTACCTTAACTTAGTTACATCCCTAGTCGCGCAACGTGACTGAGAGTAAGTAACACCCGCAGCTACTAGCTCCCGGATGGGTGACCGGTTAAAACCTTGCCACACATACACGTATTGTTCACCTACCGTAACAATCGCACCGTACAAATCTTTCCAACCACAAAGCATACGACTACAGCCGATGACCGTAGTCGTCGGGCTTAAGATCAGTTTAAAAAATATATATATAAATAAATATATACTATTATAACAACTAAATATTAATAATTAATAACTCTCAATCGTGTGTGTCCGTGCGCTAGTTTTATGGACATTTACCGCCTTTCGGGGGCGCCGATTGAGTTGAAATCGTCGTTTTTCCATCGCGTGCAATGATTCTAATAGTAATACGCGATCATAGCGGCAACATTCGCACCATGATAATATTATAATGTTATATATATTATTCGAGAAACGAAGAGATCGCTATACCCACCATAATATTATATCTCGCGTGACATTTCGAACGCGGAAAATCAGATAATCGGATCATATACATATTATTATATTTTATTTCAGTAAATCGAACGCGCGCTGCAGAATATTATTGGCCGCGTGGACGAACGACCAAACTATAAAATATGCAGCTGAACCATATAATATATTATTATAATAATATATACACACTATCCACACACACACACACACACACATGCGACGGCGGTACATATAGTTCAAGCACGTCCATTATTTTAATATTATAACATTAATGTATAGGTACCCATTTCATTTGCATGCATTTAACAAACGGTAAACTCGAGTGTTTTTTAGCAGCCCGTATTATATTATGCATACTATGTATATTATATGTATTGGAGCGGAGTAGCGGTTTCTTTACATAAGTATTAATAATAATCTATCTACGTGAAACCGATCAAAATCCAGAGAAATAACCGTTTGACGCTCGTCTGTTGTTCGGTAATTTGATAGGTACAATTTGCGTACATTATATTATTTATTCTTTATGCTATTTATCGTCTGAGCGCGTTTATCAATTGTGTTATTATTGCGGTACTCGCCTGTGCAATGTATAATATTATTGTCATCGGGACGCATCGACACGAAAAAAACAAACGATTTTCTGTTTGTATTTTATTATTTTCCGTAGGTTTTTATCACTCTTCCACTCGCTCTATTTCTCCCTCTCTCTCTCTCTCTGTATATACCCGCACGTATAAATGTATAATGCAAGTTTATAATATATCATATACATACATATAGTCTCTGGGGGATCCTCCGCGATTTTGGTTCGTATATAAACACTGCATAGTGCATACCTCTAAATCGATTCATATATTATTTGCATTACGGGTAATATAGGTAGTTATAATATAATACCTATATATTGTACACACTGAGTGGATCCTAAAACAAAAAACCACGGACAGTGGTCACGGCAGATATAAATATATATAATATAATGTGTGTGTGTGTGTGTGTGTGTGTGTGTGACCCATAAAAGCCCGTAAGCCTGATCGGCAGCACTAAGTGCCTTTATCTACCCGCAGCAGCAACAGCATCTCCTCCGTCATAATTGGAATCAGCCTATTATATTATATTATTATTATACATACGAGAGTGGTATAGTTCGCACCGCGTATTAATAATATAATACACAGTTGACTGAAACAAACGAAGCATATAATATATTAATTATTAGGTCAGTTAATAGAATGATGAGCCGACAATTTCTTGAATTTAACGTGCTCAACAAAATATGTTGGCAAAAAAATATGTTTGTATGAATCCATTTTAGTTTCTATATTATTCTGTATATAAATATTTGAAAATGTACAATTCAACGAATTCTTACAAACGCATATTACAGGAAGATAAAACACTTTACGTACCCTTTGCAAAGGCTATATTGTATATAAGACTATGGTATCAAGAAGCTTAGGGAAAAAATTTGAAATAACCTATCTAAAAAAAAATAAAATAAATATTAAAAAAAAAACAATTGTGTCTCAATTGACAAGACGGCCGCGGCAAACGATAAAACTTATAACTTATAAGTTGTAAGTTATAAGTTATAACTAATAGGTAACCATAACGAACAAATCGTTCGTAATTTGATTTTTTTACATTCTTCTGAAATTCTCAGAAAAATCTCGTATGCGTTTTTAATTAATTTTGGTGGCAGTGGTTCAAAAAATAAAAAATTGAGCGCGTCTTCGACATTAGCAAATATAAAAAATACACAAATACACAATAATTAAATTGACAAAACGTAAAGTGTGCAACCCGAATACTTGATAAGTACATAATATACTTATTCCGAATCCTGATACTACAGTGTGACTATATATACAGCTGCATGTTACTTGCGTCCCAAAAATAAGGTTAATTTTACAGGTAGTAAATTTGAATGGTAACTTTTGCTTCCCGTTTTGGGGACTATGATTTACGTCTGCTGTCTGCATGTTACTTGCGTCCATAAAAAAAAGGTATATTTTCCAGGTAGTAAATTTCACCAGTAACTTGCTTCTTGTTTTGAGGACGTAAGTCGGCTATAAAATTATTATCGATATAACCTATCTTCTAAAATATTAAAATATCATATTTTTATGTTGGTAATCCACATATTACCCAATTCATTGCAGACATCTTAAAATCATTCCAGATTGATACAGAAGTCATAACCAATACTGCAAAAAAACATTTAAAATTACAATACTTAAAAAACAAACTTTCACCATTACATTTGATAATATACGTTTCATTTAAATATTTAAACACTATAAAGCTTATAAAGCTCTAAGCATATAGATGCTTGAACTATAATTATCATTGCACCATAATGAGTATCATGAAAAAGTTACTATTATAATATTATATATGTACTGTTTGAATTTTATTATACCATGTTTGAATTGATTAATTAAACTTTAATTATTATATGAACAACATAGGAATTTTTTACTATTTTGAATTGTATACCTAACCTATACGTAATACTCATACTTCTATAATATTATAATATTATTATAAATTTAAATAAACATCAGTGTATTTTTTTTCATTAACATTTTGATATCGCGGATTATATCGATACTTTCGGAACACAATTAGGTTATTATAAAAAAAAAAAAAGGTACCTATACCGGGACGCTATAACAGCCTATGAACCTTTTTCAATCTTTTTTTCGCAGGGCGCAACTCACGACCAACTGATAATAATTTCGGACGCAAGTACATGGTTTATACGCACCGCGCTAGACAAAAAGTTATCGTATTTCATCGTCGGTAGGTGTTATTACCATCGGACTTTGCGTATTGCAGTTTGACGGTCGGTGACCGTTTTCCGTATACCGGTATACCGCAGGCCTTCGGCGCATGTAGACGAGTTGGACGATCGATAAATCGATTTACAAAATATATAATAACATATAGGCAACGATGATGGTAATAATATATAAGATGGGTGTGCGCGCGCGGAGGCTCTCACGAATAAACTATAATATACCCGCGGTGCATAGAATATTAATAAATGTGTGTACGGATTTCGTTACATAATTTATGAATGGCCCCCGCCGATGTTCCATGTTACAAACGCCGCATACCTATACACGATATTATAATACGCACACAATAATAATAATAATATAAGATATTATATCAAACATGTTATAATAATAATAACGAACCGACTTTAATTAAGTCCGCCTCGTGTAACGATCGGTCGCGCGCGCACACACAGTCGCGTAGTCTCTCGGACCAATATCATAATATTTTACGTTATCGTTGGCCCACACGATAAATTACACGGTTCGCTCGTATTATTTTAATCGATATATATAGGTAATAATAGACGCATGCGATATTATAAACTCGGTAGCCGCAGCCATTATAATAACATATTATAATACGAGGGTATTGGTATGATGTGTAAAAACGCGAGCAAGTCTGAAAATCGTGTGTGTGTGTGTGTGAGCTCTCGAGCGGTGGAGGAGACGGAGACGACGGCGAAGAGCTACGCGGAGCAGAAGCCGGTCGACCCCTCGGGGACGACGTGCGCGTGCGCGTGCAAGTCGCGCGGTGGAGCGGGCGGGGGAGAATCGTAGACCCGCGCGCGCGGTTATTAAACAGTAGCCCGAAATCGTCGGGTCGCGCCGTCGGCGGAAACGTCGGACACATAATTTAAGTATACTGCAGCCAGTGAATTATAATATTATAATATACGCACTCGCGTCGTCCGGGTGCTAATAATAATAATAATAATAATAATGGTTTTTAATAGAAATAATGTAAGAAAAAAAATATAATAATATTATAGTAGCGCGTATTATAACATACGTATATGCATACAAAATATCACGTACATGTAACAAGCCGGGACTCGTTGTACATATTACAATAATATAAAATAATATTATCGTGTACCTCTGGTAAGCTGTATAATGGTCACAGATGTTCGTGTTTCGGACGAGTTTTCCACGAGCACCCGCGGTACTGCCCCCGATGCAGCGCATTACGCGCAGTGGCCGTGTATTTAACGTTACGACCGACGACGACGATATTATTATTTCCACGTCTATGAGTGTATCAACTACCCGTAGGACACGATATTATTTTACCTCAAATGCGAACATAATATAATATTAGCGTCTACAATACACGAGTACCTATACATTATGCGGAAATAATATAATACGACGGTGATATTGTATTATGTAATAACACGCGCGTGAGGTCGTCCGCGCGCCGCCAATTTATATTATATTATTATTATTATTTTATAGGTATACACGAAGTCTGCAACAAGCCTGGTAATTCGGTATATGTTATGCTACATGTCGGAGCAAAATCCAGTGGCGACTTTGGGTTTTCGGCGCCGGCGGGCTGATTTTTTTTCGCTGCCCCTCCCCCTCGGGTAGAAAATTACCACTGTTTTTTTCCGTTTTGTTTTACCATCTCGAATATTATTATGCGTTCATAAATTGTTGTTGCACTAACAATAATATTATATGTGTTTGTGTGCGTGACACGGGTATAATGTACATATATATATATATATATTATATATAATATTCACTACGCTGAGCATGATTTATTAGAACATCACTCTATATATTATGATTAGGTACGTGTTATAATCGATAAATAATAATGAAAAAAAAAAAACTAAAACTTGTTCATCGAGTGAAATCAAAGGAAACCTTGTCAAAACGTGCATGGGTATATTATGAATATTAAAAACAAAATGAAATATTCAACTGACGACTATAACTCTTGTTAGAGGCGAGAAAAATTAATGACGATTGTGAATGATGTAGAATGCAGATTATAGTCAAATGATAATATTGTTAAATAGAAATCAAATCCATCGAGTCAGTGACGGCTACAAGCAAATTTTGTTCGCCTGGTAAGTGTTAACATATTATTTAATAACACGGGCTTACAGACCCAGAATGAAACGACACTCAGATGACCTCTGAAAAATCACTCATCAATCGTTATTTCTATACATACCTAATTTAAATTTAATCATTGACGATAAACGTTAATTAAAATAGTAAGACTTAAAAAAATATTATAACTGATATAATAATATTTTAATTACAATATTATCAACAATTTTTTTTTTTTTAAACTTAATTTTGACGTGTCGAAACTTTTTAAATCACACCATGGTGCATTATAGTTATTATTAATAATATATTATGTTTTTCAACATACAATATTAATATATTTTCTAGGGTGAAATCGTTGTAATTTTTATTTTATAAAACTACTTTTACATTTGACCATAATATTATCACTGTAAGGTAATTAAATACTAAAATATAGTAGCTAGGTGACAACCATCTTACTACCTAAATAGTATTATGCCATTGGTATAGCCTATTTATAATAAAAATTATTAAATCAAGTCGATCATCGTAAATATAAATACATTTTTAAAACGTGTCACTTAAATTATTTAACGTAGATGTTATTCGATCAAAGGGGCCGAAAATATGGGTAGGAAAATTCCGATTTCCCGACGACGCACCACTGTCCTCAGTTAAAAGAATTGTACCCTCCATAGACACAACTAAATAAAAATATGACGTCATGCATATTATATATTATTCACATCGAAATGCATACCTTAGTCAAAATTCAAAACATTGTAAACATTTAAAATATATACACTTAAATAAGAATAATATAGTACCTCTTCACATATTGAATGAGTCTGTTGTATTAAAATATAACAGATTTATAAGTTGTAAAAAAATATTTAATTTAAGATGACAAGTTATAAAGAAACAAAGAAATGACATTTATTTAATAACGTGCACAATAAAATCATATTCATAAACAATTACATTGTTAATTATATTTAATATATTTTAGTTTATGCACCGTGTTTCTTCAATTTCAACACAATCTTAAAAGTAATTGAAACCCTATTTTTTTAGGAAAACCAAGTCTGGTCGTCGCTATTCTACAGCGTTTTTTTTTAACATTTTAAGACCAAAAAAAAATTAAAAAATAGACAAACAAATTATTTTTATTTTTCAAACAAACAGCTGGAATTATACACTTTACATATTATTATTTTCACTGCGAGAAAAAGCGATTATTTAATACTAACATTAATAAATATAGGTATTGTATTGTATTTTATTTTATTTTAATTACCCGTCGTTGTTAAACGAAAAATTTGATTATTAATTAGCAGTGGACTTGGTTTTTGTATAATTTTGTTTGAACAATATTCTTTTTCGTACTACTTGTATTTCGTGGTGTAGTAAAAAATATAATATTTGGTGTTTTGCTATGACCGCGCGTGCGTGTATAATTCACGTAATATTATATGCGTACACCGGCTGTAAAATAAACGAGTCTAGTTTATAAAAGTCAGTAATATTCGCAACCAAATAAAATAATTATATATATTATAATACACTGTATAGTGCATTAGTAGGTAGGTACCAGCCGTATCACATGAACCCGTGGGCAAATTTATATATAAAATAATATTATAATATTATACCGCGGCACGTAACCAATATCATTTTATTTATCATTCAATAATGCCGTCGACTGCAGGTGTCAGACATATTACATTTGGTAGATATAAATATCATTGCATAATATCATATTATGATATTATATATATATAATAATATTAACTTTTAGATATTATGCCGTAAACGCGTTTAACAGTTGGAAAAACAAATGTTTGCATGCATATTTTATACGCGAATTAAATACCTAGTTAAAATCGCGATTCACTCGTAAAAATCAACAAGTATGCTCCAAGCACGTGATTATGGGTATGGTAAAAATGTTTATACGGGTGCGACAATATTATAATGCAATAATAATATTATGTGTATAGCATGGATATAATATTACGATATATTTTTTAATGGTCGGTATAAACGGTGTATAGTTATACGATAACGTTTGCGAGCAAATCTTGATTCATAAAAAAATAAATTAAAAACCACTTACCGGCTGCTGTATAGGTTCCTTATTATTCTCTATAATACTCCGATTCGGTCGCACTGTTATAATAGAGCAAGGACAAATATTTTTTTAGATCGATTTGCGCCCCAATAACATTTTTAGGTACCGTCGCGATCGTACCGATGTCAGTGATATCGTTCATATCTATAATATTATGTAATATCATTAGGTAGGTATGCTATACCATTTTACATCATAAAATTCATGTACCTAGTAAACTAAAATAAGTAAAAACCCACCGGTCGCGATACTAAAACATCGAATATACTGGGATGGATATTAAAAAAACCTTGTAGAATTTTGATTTGGTTTAAGCAAAGTGGTAAAAATACAAGCTGATCCTCGAATCCAATAGCAGTTGTAATATTTATCATTTGGGTACTAAAAAAAAACTGTTCAGCAGTATATTATCTTGCTTGTGGTAAGACATCGACGCTTCGAGGAGTTAAAAAAAAAGATGAAATTATATATCTGCGATAATGATCCGATTGACAATAAAGGGAGCAATGAATTAATACATTTAGAGAATAATAATTAATAACATACCATAATATGATTTTGATTCGAACGTATTGAAAATAAAATCTATTGAAATTTCTACTAAATTTTCATAAGATGTTTACGTAACATGCAGCATTGCTGTTTAGACTTGATAAATGGGTTACAAATTTGGTATCCAAGCAAATCATCTAGTTCTAATACATCTGCCTTCCAAAATTATCGCTCCGTTTTGTAAATGATTGGTACCCGTGGTATTCGCAGGTATTCAATTAACATAAAATCACCACAAAGATCTTTAATTTATGACCACTACCTAGGTATCACCTTGCCAAACTTCATTACAAGCGTTTTATTCCCAATTGATTTACAACACTATAACTATTTAATAAAAATATGGCCTCCCATTCTACATTCCCGATAACACGCCGTTTGCCTGGAAACTGGAATGTAAATTTATTACATTAATAAAATATAAATAATTAAACGAGTTATAGAAATGTGCTATATGCCTATATATTATTTTAATTACAATATGTATCTGAATTACGAATCTTAAAATGCATTTTGTGTTTTGTATATTATTATGGAATGCAATATTAAGTTGGTAAAATTTTGTATTATTAAAATATACAAAATAAAGAATAACACACAACTGAAAATAAAATGTTCACGTTTGAATAACGTTAAGTAAGGAAATTCATTGATATTTGCAAGGCTGGGCAAGTTAACTATTTTTTTTAACTCGTTAAGTTAAGTTAATTTGGAAGAATGTAAGTTAAGTTTAAAGTTAAAAGTTACTTTCCTATTTTTATTTAACTTGTTAAAGTTACAAGTTAGTTGGAAAAAATAAGTAACTTAACTTAGTTAAAAATAAGTTACTTTTTTTTCATATAAAACTTATAATTACACTATTTATACCTCATGTTAAAGATTTACAAATAACATAATATTATAATGTAGGTCTTTATATCTTAAAAAAATTTATTTTGTTCTAAGTACTTATAAATTATGAAATCCAACAATATAATTAAATTATTTGTACCTATATTTTATTTTTTTACTTAAAAGTTTTCTAAAGTGATGGTAAAACTTTTAAATTTTACTTTGTTATTAGTAATAGTACTTATTACTAATAGTAATTAGTACTTAGTTCATAATTGGTGATAACTTATTACCAATTATGAACTAAGTATTAATAATCAAATTAATTATAAATGTATATAATTTAACGTGATTATAAAATAAATTAACGAGTTAAGTTAGAAGTTTCTTTAAATAAAAAGTAACTCGTTAAGATAGAACTTACTTCTTCAAAAAAAGTAAATCGTAAATTAACTTAACTTTTTAACTTAACTTTAACTTTTTAACTCGTTAATGCCCAGCCTTGGATATTTGTTTCCGATACGTTCCTATTTTCTATACGTAGTACAAAATATATACGTAAAGTGTCCTAACCTGCTATAAAGTTTTATTAATTGTGGTTATACACGAATATTTTACACCATTATATTTTGAGGAAACCTAATCAACGTGTGCGTAAGGATATTTATTTCAAATTTTTACTTAGGAAAATAATATACACTCTTGTACTACACCAAAACTTCTAAAACCATAACATCGTAACGACAATAATAATATGATAATAATGCAAACATATCTCGCCTCACACTCACAGTAGCTTAACTACCTATTAATATCGAAGACTTTTTTTCAATATCAAGTCGATCCGATCTACTTGCGATACATTGCGATGCTGCCGATGCGTCGAAACATTAATTATTTGAAATTGTATATCAAATTGGGTGATTGTAAATTCCACGATCGGTCATATCTTTTTTGCATATTTTATTTTATATCAAAACTGCAAATTTTTGAATAATTTAATTTAAATTTTTAAATTTTAAGTTTAAACTAAGCTCGATTACAATGATATGCGTTTCCATTCACAACTCATGGCCTACATTTCACAACTTCAACACATTATTGTCATATATCAATTTGTCACAATATATCATCATTTTTATTATGCATAAATGTATGATTTTTTTTTTATTATTATCGAGTAGCTTATAATATAAGTGAAATACATTAGATAAAGTTGACATTCCGGTCTGACGAATAACAATTATTTCTAATAAATATTATTTTAAAGGTAGATAAAGGTAGGTACCTATAATTAGTTATAATTAAAATTATCCTTATTCTAAACCAAATCAATACTAACACGGTTTTTTTTTTTTTTTTTTTGATTAACTGCTTATCACACAGAGCTAAAGTTGGGTTGGAGTAATAATAATTGTTTATTTATAAGGACAATATAGGGTTATACTACTGCTGATCTTACACTGTAAATAATCATAAATTGTAAAATAATTTTAATATAGAATCTTAACTGTACCTAAAATAAATTATGATGTGTTATTAAATGTAAAACCCACACGTAAGTGAACTTACTCAATCTTCTCTATATAGGTATAGCCGTAATATAATATAATTTATAGCCACCTGCATTTACAGACCGGGCTCATTCATCACGTATCTGACCTGTATTCAGAAACAAAATTCTTTTGACAAGACAATAACGTAGGTAGCTGACTTATTAAGAGTTGCAAATTACTCGATGGTTATCGTGCCATTATAGGTACAATGTTTTTGTTTGATGACTGATGAGCAATTCATGACACTGCACAGGTATAAACCGCGTATTTACCATACTCTTCTGAAACTAATACATCATAGCACGGGTTGGTGATATACCTAAGATTTATATATTACATTTAAATAATTAAAAAAGTGCACTGATATTCTGAAAATTGGATGAAAAAAATTATAGCCGCGCGGGCTGAGAATAAAAAGGTTCTATGTCACAATATCCAATTGTTCAGCAGACCGATTCTTAACTTTTATACCCAATATCTTTTTATATGTTATTTTATGATTTATGAATATAACCATACTTTTAATGAATAAAAAAATACAATTATTGTCAGATACATTGTTAATATTAAGTATTAGACACATTTTATAAAACCCAATAAACTGGAAAAAAAAGTGTATAAGAATAAAAAAGGTTCTGTGTAGGTATAGAATCTTTTCATTCTTCCAACTAAATAATATGATATACATAGAACCTTTTTCTTTTTTTATAATTCCATACAATATTTTTACTTCTTATCAGAGTTACCGAAATATGTAACATCAATATTTATAATGAAATTTGTTTTTACATTATTTTAATGTTAAACCGAAAACAATTATTAAAAATTTGAGTGAATAAATAATTAAACTGCTTAATGTACCTACCTAATTTTATTATTTTAATTATATTGCAGATTGAGACTACATTATAATGTATATCTCCGCTATTACTATACTTAACTATAATAAGTAAAAACACATTATCACATCATCGTTGACATCACGTCTTAAAAAAAATTAAAACATAGTTATAAATATAAATTGGTGGCAATTGAAATTGATAACATATAGGTACTAAATAATTTTTAGTAATTAGATAATATTATTAAGTCTATATTATATTATGCCTACTTTTACAAAAATACTGTACGATATTATTGTAATTTTTGTTTTTAATGTATCATCGACGTGTATTATTGATAATACCTACCTTTTAATACTATAACCAACATTGAATAACATGACGATAGAACCTTTTCATACTTACGTAAACTTATCAGAATAAAAAAGTTCTATCGAACTACGACTACAATCACGATTCGGCAATTTTTCATGTGATAGAACCTTTTCATTTTCTGTATCTCACTAATAGTATTGTATATGTCGAATCACCGTTTTTGGACAAAAATATGTACAGTTGAAAATTAAACAAATATATGCAAAAAAAACGATTTTTGAAAAAAGTGGACATAGAACCTTTTCATTCTCAGCCCGCGTAAGGTATACAAAAAAACTATTATCGTAACGGTACCTATGTATAAAATACGAGTGGGTATCAATCAAATCGATATCAATAAAAATGACAGACAACCGCTGCTGCAGTTAATAAAATATAATATTATGAGCATAGCGGAAAGACCGACGTGATCCGTATACTGTAAATTTAAATCATAATATATATGTATATTATAATAACTACGTATAGGCGAGAGCATATTATTATTATTTTTTTTTATAATACCTATCGTTTTCATGACTATCCAATCGGTGCAACGTCTTTTCGTATCGCTCCCATCACACGTATTACTGCAACAGTTAATAGTATAATAGTTTTCGTCGTTGTTGTTTAATGGAACCGTGGACAATGTGCCTAAAAAACAAAATTCAACGTAAAAACTGTTGTAGGTAACCAAACGAAATAGATTTTTTTTAATAATTTATTGTGTTTCGCGTGTCGGAAAATATCTCTATTACACTATGGTGATCTTTACATTTAAAGGGTACTCTGAACTTTATACGTATAATTATATTGAAGGGCGATAATATGTAAATTATCATGATGCATTCTGTATATACGAGATGATCACCAAGCATGCTCTCCTCGATTTTTTCATTTTATGATGAATTTATTCAATTTTTGATTTTTTTCAACTTTTAAATATACTTGAAAATCTCAATAAAATATCGGTCAACACTTCAGAAAAATGATCCAGTAAATAATTTACTGTAGAAAAGGAAAGTTTTCATTTTAAACAGAAGTTTGTATCTCAACAGGATACACCATGTATAAGTAATACAAAAAAAAATTCAAGAATTTGAAAATATATGGTATTTAAGTAATAGATATATTTAAAAATTCCAAGAACCGAATTTTGAATAATTGCATTTTCGAAAGAAAATAAGGTGGGTTAGTAGATGTGGCTCTGCTGTACAGTAGGTTACACGTGGGTCAATGTATAGTGAATTGTATAATGGATTGTATTAATCTGGAATTCAATGATATAATATCATTGTATAAGAAAAACGATTCTGAGCGGAGACGGTTTATCAGTAATCTTAATTTATATTGTTATTATTTATTATAGCCTGTAAGTTGAATTAATATTATAACATTATCATTTTTTTATTCGTTTCTATGGTGATAGACGAAGCGTTATAAATTAAAATCCCGTTTTTAGCGGTTTTTCGTAATTTGTCGGTTGTTTTTCCCGTGGCATTAAATAGCTAATGAGAAAATCTGAAAATGAACCCTTTATAGTACCGTCTTGATCCAATTTGCTAAAAGATAAGATACTATATGCGTTGAAATCTAAGCACTCCTTTGGTAGAAATTTCGTATACAGGATAAAATAAAAATAAAAATGAACACTATTGTAAAACCACTAGTTTCCTCGCTCCGCTCAGAATCTAAAAAGGGACGAGCATGCTCGTTGAACCACTCTGTATATATAATATTATAACACACATTATACACGAAGGTATATAGTATGCAGCGTGTACGCCCGATGGACATAATAATAATAATATTATAATATGTGTACAGTATATATAATTGTAATAAAGTTTTTACAAGTTATATACACGAAACATATTATGTACAATATATTATAGTAAACCAGTTTTAACACGCCGCGCACATAATATTGTATATATTAGTATAATGATATGGGTATAATAATTATATTCGTTTTGTAGACCTTCGCGAGGTATATATAGTTACCGCCGCGACTACCTATAATATCTGTGTAATAGAAAATCGCGGAGAAAAACACGTGCCTATATAATATAATATTCTGCAGCAGATGCAATACGTGCATCGTAATATAAAATTACCTGCAGCCGTGTGGTACAATTACTAGAAAAAAAAATAAAAAATATTGAAAAGTTCGCGGGGATAACACACAGTACCTAATAATTTACAGCTGAATTTACTTAAGCAGTGCACGTACCTACATATTCGTACGCTGCATTTGTACCTACCTACATGATAATAATATATTTATCACACACGCATATTATAATATCGTAATGATACAGAACGATCCTATTTTGACCGCGAGCGCATAATATTTTCAATTTGTGGCCGCGATGCATTTCGATGCGATTCTAACGTTTTACCTCCAGTTTTTTTCAGCCTCATCAGGTTATGCTCGTTTGTAGATGAACCCACACCGCACTGTTGTAGGAACTATCAAGTTTTGACGCCAACTTATTATAATAGCCTTTGGTGGTGCCGAAGTGCATTTTTTATTTTATCGACGCGTTAAAACCATTGTAAATATCAGACATTAGACGAATATTTTATTTCATTAATAAACATTTAAAGTTTATATGAACTGGAGTGTAATAAACAGAAATATTCAGTGAAATGTGGGGTATACTGACAGTATATACAGTAAACCATAGACGCCACTAGAACTTGATTTGTGGATGAGCTAAATTTTTTATGGTTACGGTGACCCGTAGGGGCCTAACCTCTCCACACCCCCGTACCTATTTCAAAAAAACTAGATGGGACACAGAAAAAAAACTATTTCCACCCAGCCCTGCACCTCTAATTACGCCTACACACCCCGATCATGATGATATCTCAAACTTACTTATTAATAATAAAAATAATATTCGTTAAAAAATGCACGTTTTCGTATACGAAAAAATGTGCTTCAGATTACCTATGAAATAAAAGTTTTTAAAATTTCAAAAGTCAATATTTGTTGTTTCGTCAGAAAACACGAGGTCGTAAAAAACAACAACGGAAATATAGAATGAAAAAAATTCGTACCCTCAGTATACAATATTTCAAAAATAAAAAGTACCTATGCTTAAAATCTGCATCCTGTATATTCAATTCATTTTCATACATTTCGTACAGGTAAATGTAATTTATTTATTAGTTCGGCTTACATAATATCGCGTTGAAATATGTCATGTGACTCATGAGGAAAAAACACATTGTGTAGTAAAATAAAAATAAATATAAATAATTATTGTCTTTTATGTCTATGAGAATATCAACGCTGTTTAACTGGTAAAATTGAATCTAAAAAAAAAAAAAGTTATACGATTGAAGCGATTTGATAACAGAGATTTGATTATAAATATATAATCAATATAATATTATGCAATATATATAAATACTCATAGGCGTAACGTGATGAATTTATATAGGGGGGCTAAAGCCTATCATATTTTTGGTACACAATATGTATTCTAAAAATGTAACTAAAAAAAAACAGAATGGGGGCTAAACAAAATTCCACGGGGCTATTGCCCCCTTAGTATATTAAGTTACAACGCGCCTTGATTTTATTCAATAGTTCGTAGAACTTGCCTATACTAAACCCCTTAAAAATCGTTATTTTTGAATTTAATTACATAACATGGTTTAACGTTGAAGTTCAATAAATAATAATTTTAATCATAAACTAAGCACCAAAAAACAAGTTTTTCAACATGATAATAGATTATTATATTTATTGTTAATAATAGAAGCCTCGATAATTTTTTTGATGATCGCATGATTCTGAAAAAACGTATTCGGCATATTATATTATAAGTCACCTAATAAATAAATAATATATTTTTTGATTAAGTTGCGTTAACTAAAAAGCTGACTTTTTTACGAAATATATTTGTTCACTTAGTCTGTTATAATAACAGTAGGTATATCATAACGTTATTTATACTTATAATTAATTATTATTAGTTTCTTCTACTTTTTCAATGCGTTTATTCCATACCAACAGATTTTTCATTCAATTCTCGATCGAGACAAGCTATAGATTCGTCTGACAACACTTTTTTATACCCTAACAAAAGAAAATATTATAATATGATTTTGCTGAATGGCGTTAAAATTCCCAACAGTATGCGTGTTGCGTTCGTATTTGTGTTATATGCAATATTCACCTATTATTATATATTTACATTGCAATATATATATTTTTTTGAATGCTGTTTGTATGAATAAATTAATATTACCGGTAGTACCTACGTTGTTATGACGAGGTTTATAATTATTATTTATCATGTTCATTGATGCAGCCAAACGTGATCGCGCAGCACTCTGTCTCGTAACAGGTAGTTCCGCTTAAGGGGCAAAACATTGTCCTATTATTATATTATAAAATACAGTACCTATGGTACTTGCCGACAATAGCTCATTCGAATGATTCAAACCGTTATAGTATAGTGTATGAACTATAATAATGATTATTGAAATTATTATATTTGCATTGATTCACCAAAAACGTATAGTGTCATATATAGATACCTACAGTATAAAAATATTGCTATTGACTGTCAAAAGTCCACCTCTATCCGTCGATGTATTATAAAATACAACAATATTAATAATATTTATACCATCGTATCAAATTATAAAACTGTAAATATTAAAATTTTAAATAACTCATAATGATTTTTTGAATATCAATAAATTAATTAATTCTACTAAAGCCTAAAAGTCACAACTTTAATAATTTGAAAAACGTATAAAATATTATATGGACAACATTTTGATCCAATTAAAAGTACAGATGTTTCTATGGCGTTCTTACTTGGGTGCAACTATAAAAATGGTTCGTCTCAGCATTTCATATCGTTTATGAGTGACAAATTTTTATCGAACGATTTGTTGTGTGGGGGGAGGGGATTCAAGCTACTCGCATAAGTATGAAATGGTTTTGATATTAACCATAGTGGTAGTACAGTGTTATACCAATTACCGAGTCATTTTACGTTGAGTATGTAAAAGCTAAAATGTATACCATAGATATCTAATATTAATAGGCAGCCAGCACACTATATTTATTTTCTCGTTCTGGAATTAACATGGAAAATTTGCGAAATGCAGTTCTAAGTTTGTGTTGTTAGTTATAATAATATATTATAGTGAAAATATGTTGTAAATTATTCCACGTATTATAATGATAATATAACATTTCCTGAAGATTTCAAGTACTCAGTTATCTACGATCATTATTTTTGATGTAAAACAACATAAGAAAATTGGTTTTTTGTAAAAATTCCCGATTATTTTGGTATATAAAGTGCTTGACATTTTCAATTTTGACCTCCCAAAAGCTTCATCTAGATTCACTTTTTCCTACCAGAAAACTAGAAAAAATATTGAAAACCAAATCTGAATTTTTTTCTAATATACAACGTGTACAAATAAAGACAAACAAATTATTGTAAAATCCATAAATGTATCTCGTCTCTAAAAATCTAAAAAAAAATCTTAATTAAGTGAAATTAATGCAGTGCATTCAGATATTATAATATAGAGTGATATTTTCATATTTTAATACAAAAGTTGAAGATTTAAAGGTAAAAATATTATTTATGGAACTTTTACGCTTTACTAATATATTAATTTTAAAATGAGGTTCTAACTAAAATTGTACAATTTAAAAATGTTCATAACTAGCTTTAAAATTAAAATATCAATGAAAGCATTGTTACGATATTTCATGGATATACAATATTCTTATCTTTATGTTTGATGATATAGGTCAATTCCAGTGGCGGATCCAAAAGTCACCCATGATAGGAGAGGGGAGGGGGGGGTAAATTTAAAAAAATTAGATTAGCTTTTTTTAGCCAAATATTATCATTAAAAAATAACGTAAAAAAGACAGCCTTAAGGGTGGCTTGTAGGATTCTAAATTTGAAATATTTCACTAAACATTTTTCAATTGAAATATTTCAATGAAATTATGAAAAATATTTCTCTTTTTTTATACATGTTCCGCTATATATGATTAGAAACAATAAAATGATTATACACTTAGAATTAAAGGAAAACATATTATTTTTGTTGTTTTATTATTTGATATTTGTATATTCTATATTATGCTGAAAAATATTCCTCGCATTATTTTGAGAATAAAAACATTTTTTTACTTGAGTTTAAAAATATTGTTATATGTGAACCATCAGCGGTCCAAAAAATGATGGTTTGAAATAAACTTGAGGTCAATTCCAACAATATAGTGTATTTTCATTTTTCAGTAATTATAAAGTGTACACAAGTCGTATAATGTGTGTGTGTATGTGGCTGAGTGATGCGAAGGGCTCTGGGCTAATTATTTAATACTTAGTTCATATAATTTGTTATAAGTAGTATACATTTGTTAAACAACTTATAAATTATATGTAAATATGTTACATATTTCCTTTGTTTCATACAATAAACCAACTTTTAAAAATGTTCACTTAGAAGTTGACGACTATAAACTTTTAGATATAATAAACATTTTATTTTTATTTTTCATCAAAATGAAATATTTCATGAAATTTTAAAACCCTAGACTGGCTTGTATCCGCCACTGGTCAATTCACCATAATATCAATGCTAAAAACCCCAAAATTGGATCTTCTGAACGGAAATTTGCGTGGGTCAAAGAGAGAATACAATTAATAATGCGCTGATATCTTCTTTATAATATTATTTTACTTGGCCGATAGTCCCATATACTTTAGCATTTTATAACATTATACTACTATTTCGAAAACATCTAAATATTATAATATAAGTCAACATTTAAATACGATTAAAGGTTTAACAACACATGAGTGCATATGACTTTAATACATTATAATGTTAACTTCATAAAGTAAAGTCGGCCGTTTATATAGTTCAAAATATTGATATGAGTTTATTATTAGTAATAAATCTAATCACCACTAACCACCACCACCAAAAAATGTTGTCTGGTCGTCTGCAGAGTTTGGCGCCACTGTGTTTTTATTTATTAACTATTAATATTATCACCGTGTATTTATGTCATAATAATAATTTATATGAAACGCCAAAAATATATTACAAGTTTGATTTATTCGTTGCAAAAATTAGACGTGATAAACAGTTACAAGCAGGTATACGGAAAATCAACCGCGGTAACATTATTTCACTAACCCTATTGTACCTGTATAATATGATATATATCTAATAATTAATAATATATCGGTCATGCCCACTTAGAGCGTCTTCCGATTTTTTTTTGAACATAATGATCTATATAAATCAAGCATTATTTCATATAAAATACATAAATTGGATCCCGACACCTAAGTTTAACGTAGTTATTTATCACGTATTACCGTTTGGACGGACGTTTACCGTTGTTTTAACAATGTCGATTTCATCACGTCGTATTGAATTCGACTGAGTGTCTGCAACTGACGAAATCACAAAGTTATAAATGTTATAGTAATATTATTATCACGATATATTTGGTCATATATTATTTTGAATTAAGTACATTTTGAATTCGTAAATAATAGGGACATATTATTATAAATTATAATATACCTGTGTAGTTAGTAAAACTACGAACTGGATAATATTATGGGTAGAGGTACCTACATATCGGCATAACTATAGAAGAGGGGAGTGGGAGAGTTGAGATCTTATAGCCCCCACCCCAAAAAAGGAATGCCTTTAAACGGACGAGCGAACATTTTTTGGAAGGTTAATTTGGAAGCGATTTACTAGGTACTTAAAATTTACTTTTTACACGATTTATTAACGTACCCATATCATTAACGAGCCATTTTTCCGACCGCCCAGTCGAATACATATTTTAAATAAAAACGTTTGTTATTGCTTTAAAAGAAGATTTTTAACGCAAAATCTGAATAATCATTTATAATACTCAGCCGCGGTACCAATAAAACCACTCGAATACGTAAAACCGGGATTTCATTTATCATTTTTATTACTATAATTTGTTGTGTTAAACTTTAAAAAAAAAAAAAAAAACATTCCAATAAAAAATCAACGAGACACACATTAAACAAACAAGTTTGAAAATTAAATGAATTACCAACAACGGTTATATTATATTATATATTTATATCCATTATGTTATTCAATTTTCGGACGAAGATTTTAAAAGAAGATTTCCCATACACAAACGTTTTATATAGGTACGCCGTGTATGCTTTTTAAAATAATGTGTTTACGACTCTGCGTTCGATTTATAATCCTATTAATGGTGCGCTTCTTTACGAATATTATATTATTATTATTATTATTATTATTATTATTATTGTCGTTCGTATTTTACTCGCTCGCCGATAGGTTTTTAAACGCTTTTTGTTCGTTTAAATATTCCCATCGTATACGCGTATCATATTATACCCATAATATGATGACATAATATTATTATAATATTTTGATAATTCTTTTAAATAGGTGAACAGTGGACACTCATCATTTTCCATCTATGATTATTAATGTTTATGGACATTTTTTTTCAAACAATAATATTATTTGGAGATAAAACAACATTATTGAGAACAGTAGACATTTTTACTGTTTTTTTTATCACTATAACATTGTTTATTATGTTTTATCTTTTTGAATGGCAGCATTAATTTTTCATATAGTTTTTTGATACTAAATATTTTACTTTAAAGAATTCTGTATGAATGTTATACAAAATATAAAAATAGGTATTTATATTTTTTCGACAAAGTATGTTAGTTTTATCTGACTTTATATCACGTAGAAAAAAAAATTCAAAAAACGTTATTACTTTAAAAAAAAATGTGTGTTATTTACTTTTAAAAGAGTCATAATATATTATAATATAGGCTATGCACCTACAGGACAATTCGCATGCGGGATATTCATTGTCTAGATTTCGTCGATTGTATAGCGATAAAAACTTGACTGTCACCTCATCAGTAAAATAATGATTATATTATTACGCGTAGAGAATTAACTACATCATAAACAGTAATACTATTATAACCATTTTATAATATTACATTCAGTGGCTTGGCTCGTTGGCTGTTACCAGTCGCAACTGTGAGTAAGTAACGCCCGCCACTATAGTTCCCGGATGGGTGACCAGCCGGGTTCGTTGTAGTAAAAACCTTGTCACACATACACGTGTTTGCTTACCTACCGTAACAACCCCTTACCATATACCAACCTTATCGACCACAGTTCATAATCCCCTTAAACAGCTAATGGCCATATTTACTGGAATTGAGTTGAATAAAAAAAAAAAAAAACGGGTAAATGGATGTCACTCTGCTGTGCAGTAGGTTACAAGTGGGTAAACGTATAATGGATTGTATTAAACTAAATTGAATTCAGTTGATATAATATTATTGTTAAAAAAAAAAAACGATTCTGAGCGGAGACTGTTTATCAGTCTGGGTTTTTTATATTGTTATTATTTATTATAGCCTGTAATTTGAATTAATATTATAATGTTATTATTTTTTATCCGTTGCTATATGGTGATAATTGATAAACAAAGCGTTAGAAATTAAAATCCCATTTTTAGCGGTTTTTCGTAATTTTTCATCGAAAAATGACCTCTCTAAAGTAGCATCTTGGTCCAATTTTCTAAAAGATAAGATACTTACTATGTGTTGAAATCGAAGCACTCCTTATGGTAGAAATTTTGCATACAGGATAAAAAAAAAATTAAAAATAAACACGATTGTAAAACCACTAGCTTCGTCGCTCCGCTCAGAATCTAAAATATTAAATAATATTACATTACTGTAGAATGATATTGGCATAGAGTATAAGTATAGCTGACACTCGTGATTTCGAAATATTTATTGTATATTTGTATACTCAAAGTTGTGTCATAAAGCACATAATTTTTTCTGTATCGGTATACCTGCGCGTTATCTGAATCGAGAACTCGAAAATTTAGCACGATTTTCAAAATATGAACTATATTTCTAAATACTATATTATTATTATTATTATTCGAGGAAAATATTTTAAGGCGAAAGTAAAAAAATCGGTTTGGGGGTTATCATTCGCACACAAGCAAACAGCTTCAGCGTAGTTGCGTATAGTTTACAATAACGCGGTTTAAAAACTTTATAAAATAAACATTTTTCATCGATTAAATTTACATGTAAAAATGTATACGTCTGTCGTGGGTCTTAGACAGATCACATCGCGTACGCATAATATATTATTATTTTATAGAGAGTTTGACTCGAAGAGAGGTATTGAAAACGATTTATCATATTTTCGATGGGTCGTATTGACGTATTATATGAAAGTATTTTATGAACATATATGTTATTACACTTTTCTCACTCGAACGACTAGAAAATTATTAAAAATATCAAAAGGGGTATTTTTTTTTTTCATTTGGGCATTTCCCAGACGAGTGAAATGACGTGCAAGGAGTTATGGGAGACGAACATAATACGGTGATTCACCTTATAAAAATATGTTTATACCCGGAGACGTACTTGCAGGACTTATATCTATACTGCTGCAGTAAATAATAATAATTATGATGTTTGGCGAGGCTTTAGCGTGCAACTGCAGATAATGGTTCTGATGAATTATATAAGCCGTATGCGTTTATACGATAATACCTACCTACATATCATACACCATATTGTAAATTGTAATATAGTTCTGTAAAATATAATATATAACACCAAATCGATGTCATCGACCGACTACTAAAGATAATAATAATATAATAATATATATACATTTTAAATTAGGGCCATTTAAAAGTTCATAAACCGGTTGGACGGGAATCGGTAAGCGTAAGCTTTAAAAAAAAAAACAATATATATATTATATTATGTTTAATAATAATATTATCTTATATATTATATTATTATACCTTTATAAACCGCATTTAATAAAAATTAACGGTCTCCGTTCCGATACATATGCGGTACATAATATAGCGCCTATTAAAATTGGAATTATATGAATTCCTCGCGTGTTTTATTTCATACAGAGTGCACTGCAATTAGTAACCTACCTATACCGAAGTGAACCGAGCGTACCTAATATTGTTATTTATTATTAATTCGGATACTATTTTTTCATCGACTAAACTTTTCGTCCAAACGTAAGCTACAACTCGTTTGTAATAATGATATTTTATGACAGTGAAAAAAAATCAGAATACTATAATAAGCTGCAGATTTCATCCCAATAGTAGGTAGGAATAAACGAGTGTTCGATACCCAAGACAACACAGCGAGTCGTAATACCTTGAGCCATCCATAAAACTTTGTAGAAAATAATGTGTGTTTACCAACAATAATTATAAATCATAATAAGTGATTATTATTTTTTATATACAAATAAAAACTGTTTCTCGTATATAATATAAAATAATAAATTGTATTGCCAATATAGGTATAGACAAGAAAGCGAATAAGCGACGGAAATTAAAGAGGTATAGGTACTTATCGTAATTATTCTGATTAATTCACAACATATATGTAATCAAAAATATTGATAACAATAATTGCATTCGTGTTTTCGAAGAGGCATCATTTTTGAAAGTTTTGATTGTGATAAGAACCTTATTATTTTTATTATAAATTTTAAAAAATTAACACTTAATTCTTTATATTGTGTTATGTAAATCAATCAAAAGTTTAAATAAAATACTGTTTTCAGTGGCACTTTTCATGTCTTAGGTACCAATGGGTACGCGAAAACAGATAAACAACTGATTTTACGAGAATTCTGCTGTCAGACCATGGTGTCGGGGAAAATATCTTTAGTTATTCGATGTTCGAAGTTTATAAAGATTAGGTACAATAATATGTAAAACTCTCCTAATCTAATCTCATAAGGTTTCCCGTTAAAAATGCCAACTCTATATTATGATTCAAACTTTGTTCAATTCGTTATTGAATATTCGGTGTAATGGTGTTCAAAACTTAAAAATGTTCATTATTATGATTATTTGATGGATGCTTTTACCTCATCTGCCCGAGTGACTAATGGCAAATAATATTATCTAAAATACTAATTTTTTTTTTTTTGTAAATCTATATACGTAATATTTCAACGTGTTCAGTACAATGGTGCAATTAGAATTTGTTAGACGGACTTATATAGTTCCAAGGTTATAACTTTTGAAGTTTACAATATTTCGAGTGTTTAACGTCTGTGCAGATTACTCCGCGAATCTACTCGAAAAAGTACATTTAAAACTTTATTAAATAATATGTGATTAATTATATGCATGTGTGCTGCATGCATTTATGCGTGTACTTTAACACATTACGCCCCCGGAACGCCGTCGTCAATCCATTACCATTACAACAATAATCATTATAATATGGTTGCGATAAATAATCATTGATCGCATTAATTATTATCATAACAGACAACAGTTATTGTTTATAGATATTAATATAATAATATATTACGTACAACTGCATTCCAGACATCGCTGCCACGTCCCGGGCCGATTGCTTTTACCAATTCAAACCGCCACATAAAATAATATTATATTATTATAAATTACAACAACAACAATAATTACGACATGTCGCAACGCGCATAATATACCGAAGTGTATATGTATAAAATATTATGATATTTTATGTATTTAAATTTGTTTTATAATATATCATGGTACAAAGCGAGCAAAACGTCTCAAAAAGAACACTTAAAAAAAAAAAAACACTCACCCGATACTGACCAGCCAAAAACCAAACTCATCACCCTCGAGATTTACAAGCTCCGTCTCTATGCAGGAAGCGTAAAGCTGGGATCATAGTACCTACGTAGACAAAGCGAGCATGATGTATACCGGTTAAGGTAATAGTACGAATTATGGGAAAATAAAAAACAAACGTTTCTCTCGTCCGACGTCCGCCGAACTGCCTACCTATATACTGCTGCACCTTATCGTAAATATGTTATATATTATTTTTTACGCGCGGCACTGTTAAAATATCGTTACGATCGGATTTGCGGATGATTAAGGCGTTATAGATCGCGTTATAATATCAACCGATGGCGTTTTATTTTATTATAATACGCACATAATATTAATATTATTATTTATCAGCGTTCACCGTTACATCGTTTCCCGATGAAATATGATTCGCTGTCGGCGTCCGGAGACCGGTACCTCAACACGCCGCTCCTCTAAACACACACACACACACACACGCACACTGTATATTATGTAGGATACCTAAATGTATATTTTTCTGTACATAATATACATCGCATGTTATATATATAATATATAGGTTGGCAACGATATTGCGGCCGGTGTAATAAAAAATTAGAATATTTCAATTTAAACTCACGCGAAATAATTATCCGTCTAAAACCCATCGAGCTCGAGACGACGACTACTACTACCAGCCATAATATTATCATCGGTAAGTATATAGGTAATAATAATATTAATACGTTCATATCGCGGGCTGAAAAACTGGTGTACCTACGCGGCTCATACCGAATCAAGTTCATAATATATGATATTATATTATAAAAATACGTTACGTGACAAAATAAACTTTAGAGCGTTAAAAAAAAGCGCGTCAAGACGTGCGTTCTATATTATGATTTTGGTCAACGCCGCCAATAATGCGTACAAACTCGTATATTAGTTATTTATTCTATTTATAAAAACATATAGTTCTTGTAAGAATATAGCTTACGATAGATATTTTACAATTTATTAGACTAAAATATAATAACGGTTTATAGATATATACCTACTTTGTCAAATAATCATGCTTCTATATAGTCCTAGTTAGAGACGTAGAATGGCAAAGCACTAAACTACTTACATGGAATACATAATAATATAATTGTCTTGACAATTTAAGACTAGGCATTGAGTATCGATTCAATGGCCGACTATGATTTTGAAATATTAATATTATTCGTCAACACTCTTTGAAAAATTAAAAAAAAACTCTGTTGGTATCAATTTTTTTGCTGGTGGAAAGTGTGGAGGAAGTCCGTAACCAGATATAACTGATTATTATAATATAGTGTTCGGACACTTGTTATTAGAATTAATGTGTTAAAAAACTGCAGTCAGTCCTAACAGAAGAAGGTCATATAAATACTATCCGTTCGACTGAATTAATTACGTGTTATTCAGACCAATTTTTGAAAATTCGATACCATAATAAATTTTACAATATTAACGATCACGGTAAAATATCGGAAATGTCGGAACTAATATGGTTAGGTATATGAATAATATGAATTAAATACAGAAATATACTGTTCAAATTATGAGCAACAAAATATATAGATTTCACAATTATATAGTTGTTAACTAGAAAAGTATTTGGAATTTTCGTACCCGATATCTAAATCCATTGTTTTAATGAATTTTTTTTCGTTTTGATTTGTATGTGTATTATTATTCTAAATTTTCTTTGGACCTATTATAAGGACATTATTAAGAATTACAAACGCTGTTCGATTGTGCTTGAGCGGTTTTGTTTTTTTTTCTTTTATGGCAACATAATAATATATAATATAATATATAACTCCTGATGACAATATTTTGAGTAGGCACCTGGATTGAGTACACGTGCTGTAAGTTGAATTTTTTTTTGCCACCTTAAAATTGTATTGCTGATATTTTCTATCGACGTCACAAATTGTTTGAAATATAATATTACACCATATTATATTATTATAATATGTATAACCGTTATAGGATTAGTCAAAAATCCAACTTCCCGTACGTTTAAGATTAAGATTTTAGAATTTTTTTTTGTTCATTATACATTAAAATTTCCCCTATATTGTCATCTAAAATTATTGCCAACATAGTTATATATTTTGACAATTGAAAAATAGATAACAATAACAATATGTCGGTATTTGAACTATTGTTACCTACGTATCGCACCGTATTATATAGTTTGTTATTATTGCGAGATAAGATATCGACCGTCTTCGGTCACTAAAGTCTAAAAGAGTATAATTATTTTAGCATTACCGGCGTAGGTATTCACGGTAAGTACATTAGTAATAAAATGATAATACTACGTTTTAAGGATTCGTATAATAATAATGTAACGTTGTTATTTTTAATATTAATTTAGTTATATTACACAGGTAGGTAACCACATATGTACCTATAGGTAGTAAATATGATTTTTCGAAATCGCATTTCAAAAGCTAATCATATTATATTAGTTGGGAGAAAAATCATCGACGGAGTCGATCACGCGTATACAGTATACACTGCTCTGTGATGTCCATGAAATTGTAATGTCAACATAGTTCACTTTGGAAGTATTCCAACAATTTTATTGACGAATATTACTGTTAAATTTCCTTTGCCAAGTTCACGGACATGTCTACTGCAGTCAACGGTGTATTTAATATTTATATGATCATGTTAAATACATAATATTATTATATTGGGCGCTGGACATTGCCGCAAAAATGCACATAACATTCATCTATACACACTGATACATTACATTTGTAGGAACCACATTTTAGATTTTACGACTGAGTAATACAACATTAACATCAATTTAATAATTTCAATAGAATATTGTATACCTGCTTATATGTATTATGTATTTAAAAAAGTAGTCCAACTAAAAACAAAATACAATAAAAAATAAATAAATAAAATTGCACTTATAACACGTGTGCAGCGCGCTTAACCATCGGGCATCGAAACATAATTGGTTATATTTTATTATCGTTTTTATTATGCTTAAATATTATGCAAAATATATTATACAGTATACCGTGTACCGTAATTCGTTGGGCAACCGCGGTAATCACACATGTGTGCTTTTCAAATATCTGTCTATCTGCGAGACGGGCGCTAATGAATTTTTTTTCGGCTCAAACGTTAAGTAGGAAAACAAGAAGATTATTTGAAGAAGTGTTGTCCTAATGATTCGCCTGTTACTTTTGCAAATTAATGTGTTCATTTTAGAAGCTATTTACTTACAAACCCAAATAAAGAAAATATACCTAAAACTGCTGTCTACTTTAGAAATGTGTAAAATGATGGTGACATTCAAAATACATACCCTTACGTCAACATAATAGCACTCAGAATGTTTTTATGCTTTCCACCATCTAATTGTTCATCAGAAAGATCTTTTAGTGCTCTAAGTCAGTTAAGACATAATATCTAAGGTCTAGGATGACAGACGATCGGCTCAATAACTTGGCGATTCTTCATATAATATATAGAGTCAGATATAACAACTCAAACACAGTACGATGAAATCATACAAGATTTCAGTGAGAAAAAATCTAGGCGTAAATTATAATGTTATGTTATAAAATTATGTTATTTGTATAAAATGTATGATCAGATTGTCAAAACGTTTTTTTTTAAAATAAGTATTCACTTTTTTTTTTTAAGGGTTGGGGGCAATAAAATTTTACCTGGTGCGTGAAAACTCTAAACACGTCTCTGCCAAAAGCGTTATTCGTCTCGAGGGAAAATTCATAATATAAAATGTAATAAATGTGCATATTATTATTATGTTGCGTTTCATAATAATATACTACCGATGGATAATAATAATAAGCTCTCAATATTAATGTGTCAATATAATGGTCTCCCGAGCATGCCGGAACCGCCGCCGCCGCCGTCGACGCGCACGCGCGCCGCCCGACGACGCGTAAAAAATGTAATCGGCGACGGATCGGATTCGAATTTCGAAACCGATACGCGGCAAGAAAACACGAGAACTGGTAATACTATTCGTCGCTTTAAAACATAATATAATATTAGGTGTATAATATTATGTGTAAAATCGAAGAGTATATTACATTTGTGTGCGCAGTATATACATAGGTACTTACCGTCGTATAGTCTCGTCGGCTGTGCACCTATATCTATTTGGAGGCTATAATATGTCGTAGGGTACGGCTGGTGTATATGTATATACACACACACACACAATAATGTTGTATACGGACCGTCGCTCGCATCGTCGGTGTTTGGATACAATTTTGAAATATGACCTTTGCTGTGTAGACAAGTATATTATTCGGTATATTATACCACTAGGTAGGTATAGGTAGGTACTTCGTTCGGTCGAATATCGGCTTGCCCGCGGAATTCCGGCATCGACTTGATTTCATGTTACATTATTTTATTCGAATATTATAATAATATATAATATATCATTTGCGCCTGGATAGGCGAAAGACACATCTATCAATACAATATAATATAACAATATGTGCGTTACCATATTATTATGTATTAGTATGTTTATTTAGTATATTTTATTGTTTATGTTATTTACTTCACTATTCGTTCTTGTTTTGTATTTAGGTACCTACTTACTGTCGTATAGTCTCGTCGGCTGTGAATCTATATAATATCTATATGGTGGCTATAATATGTCGTAGGCTGGTGTTATATATATTATATATTATACACACTACACACAATAATGTTGTATATACGAACCGTCGCTCGCATCGTCGGTGATTGGATAAAATTTTGAAATATGACCTTTGCTATATGTAGACAAGTATTATTCGGTATATTATACCACTAGGTAGGTGCTTCATTCAGTCGAATATCGGTTTCCGGAAATTCCGGCATCAACTTGATTTCATACTATATTATTTTAGTTGAATATTATGGTATAATATAATTTGCATCTGGATAAGTGGTAGACACATCTATCAATACTGGGCAAGAGAAAATATAATATAACAATATACATTACCATATTATTATGCATTAGTATGTTTATTTAGTATTTATTATTTATGTCATTTACTTCACTATTCGCTCTAGTTTTGCTGTAGACAAGTATTATTTGGTATATTATACGCATAGGCAGGTAATTCATTCGATCGAATATCGGTTTGCCCGCAGAATTCCGGCATCGAGTTGATTTCATATTATATTATTTTATTTGAATATTATAGTATAATATAATTTGCACCTGGATAAGTGGTAAACACATCTATCAATACTGGGCAAAAGAAAATATAATATAACAATTATATGCGTTACCATATTATCATGTACTAATGTATTAGTATGTTTATTTAGTATTTATTATTTATGTAATTTACTTCACTATTTGTTCTAGTTTTGTCGTAGGTACTCGGTTAAATATTGATTATAAATATATAAGCTGTCTGATACGAAAAAAGAATACTTATATTAAATTATATCAACATTTTCTGTTCAGTAAATAATTGATGAGTGTAAAAACATAAAAACACTTAACTGTAGTGTAGAGGTCCTATACTATAGGAAGTTGTCGGTGTAGGTGGATAGTGATAGGTTAGGAATACCTAACGATTAAAAATCACAATGTTAAAAAATAAAAATGTATATAATATATTATATTATAAATGTATTATGTAAGACATACATTTATTAAGTATATAGATTTTACACGTGAATAATAAATATTATTTCAATTTTTTTTTTCCATCAAAACACAGATTCTTCATACGAGTAATACTAAAAACTTAACTCAATAATAATATATATATATATATATTATGCTACAGCGATGCATTATTATAATATATAATATATATATATAATGATATGTACAACAAATAAAATATACACTGTATATAAATATAGCAAAAAAAATAATCATGAAAAAAAGTTATATAAATGATGATAATAATAAAGTGACTAGAATTAAAAATACTAAAATATACAAAATAATAATAATATAATATTTAATATCATACACACGAGCGTGATTCCTGAAGAAATACACGCAATTAGATCGTCATCGCTGCGACACTTATATAAAAAAAAAATATTCATCTTAATATTACAACATCGCGGTGAAAAGATCACAACCGTACCTTTACCAGGGTATAGTATTGTACCACGGTCGCGACAAGAGCAAAAATATACAACAAAGAAATATTACACGTGAATTATACTTAAACATTATAATACGTTATACGAACCGATGATGAGATAATTATAATAATAATAATAATAATAATAATATAATATTGATAGGTAATATAATAGTAAATAGTAATAATCTTATTATTCTTATTTTAATAATAATAATAATATATAAGACGCTCGCTCGGGTAGCTCGGCGTGTTATAACATTCACAATATGATATTATTATAAAATATTTATATATATTATTATACACAGTACACACTCACGTGCGCGCATTAATTAACGACGATACGAAAAAATAAAAATACGCGACGACACATTAATTACGTCTGTTTTACGACATTGTTACTCCGAAAACTCGTAAAATTTTTCCTTCCTACCTATTATGATAATATTATTATATGTTCGACCGGGTCGTAAAATCACGAAAATCGATAAAAGCCTAAGTGCTCTCTTGCGTATTGTACGTTTTGTTTGTTTCCCCGTTGTCGGGCGGCGCACGCGTAATAATTTACGATGATAATATTATTAATATAGGTACCTAATAATATGATTATCGCCAGCCAACGAGGTGTGTTACACGCAAGCTGAGTGCGGAAACGAGTATACAGCAAGACGTAGGTATATATGTGCGACGAGTGATGCACACGGGTCGCATGGTTTCGTGTATAGTTTTTCCGTATCTTTCCTTTAATTAATGAATATTTAAAATACATAACGTGTCTTAAGGGTTAGACGGTAGCCCTCGGAGACGGGCCGCCACCCACGTCACGCCGCCACCCCTCAGCAGCGGTAGCCGTTCACACGCCACCCCTGCTGCTGCAGTCGTCCGCGGAACCCATCGACGAACAGTCCTCCGAATCACCCCCGTAAGACCGCTCCTCGTCAGGCGGTGAACTCCCCGCGGCGGCCGATGCGGCGTCGGCGGCGGCGTCGGTCGGCGGCAGACGCGACAACGGAGCGCACTCGGGACACGCGCCGCCGCGACCCTTGTCCGTTTCCGGGGCCATGTACACCTTACCGCACTTGTTGCACTCCTCTTGGGTTTCACCTGCGGAAAACGAAACGGAAAAAATTAAAAACATATTAATATATTATACGGACGAGATCACGTCGGGATAACGTCATTATATAAGTACTGTCATTATTGATAGTCGCTGCAGCGGTGTACAAGCGTAAATTATCATATACACTATATATAGGCAGCTAGTGACTTATATTATACGGGGACTGGGGAAGTTCGGTGGCACGGAAACACTTAAATAATTTAGATACCTAATAACACAAAATAAGAGTACCTATAACGTTTCAACATATCTATACAAACATCATAAAAAACTCGTGATTATTATATAATTATATGTGACATGGGATATGCGCAGGGTGATTTCGATAACCGATGCTATACGTCATCGTGTCAACGGTTTTTAACCTTTTTATATCCTAGTACTACCTATCACAGGGTTTGAACATTTTCACGTAGGAGCCACTTGAAGCTATATAATATTGTGTTTAATATTAAAATATTAAATTGTAATTTTTTTCTTCAAATTCACATACGAGCGTTCTACTAATGGTAAGTAACTCGTCCCAATGATAACATACCGCTGATATGTACTTGAAAATAAAATAATATGTCGTCGATCATACGTTTACCTATATACAAAGTATAGATGACTTTTATACATGAAAAAACTGTCCACACTAAATGTGTACTACGGTAGCAGTCAATATTTATAAATGGCCACATAATGAATTTAGGAGCCATCACAATGTAATGTAATGGTATTAATATCAAACACATTTGGTAACCACGCTGCGCTATGTATTTTCATATAAACATATGGCGTATGTTGTGTGTAGGTTATTATCAGAAGTATAATGAAATTGCAAAGAAATCGTCAATCTTAACGGGAAAAAAATCTCAATAACAATGATCAGTGATTTCATTCCTCATATTTTATAAGGAAACATACTCGAAACCTCGAGCTCTGATCACATTAATTGCGATATGATTTGCAAGGTGCAGTTCAAAAATATTCGAATCTAGGTGATCGCAGTCATAATATACCATAATATTATATGACGTATATAAATGCAATATTTTCTGACTGATATCACTCGATCAATTTGTAAAGGTATATCAGGGATTTTTTGAAAACATTTTTACAGTCCCACCATACGACAGAGTCTAATGGATATAATATATAGTTCCGTCGTTGCCGTGATCCTCGGCTATTATATAATATATAAGTATATATATATATTTATCATTACACGTAGAGCATTATATATATTATATTATTATAAGGGTTTAAGTGTTTTTTATAGGTCGCCAATTATTATCCGTCGCCGTCCGCCGTTCGCCTATTATATACCTAAAGGGGGTAATTCGGTGGGCGTAAGTGCGTGTATATAATATAGGACGATCAAATGTACTCCGATGCGTCTATTAATTTGGGTAGTATTATTACTATTATTTTAGACGTAATAAAATACAGGCGCCACGGATAAATGCGAGGACAATTTTCGCGGCTAGCACACGAGACCGGTTCACGGATAAAAGGTATATATCCTATGGCACACGGATTTCGCCAATAACGGTGTATACCTAAATATAAGGCTTAAAACACCCCGTTTGCAGGCAATAAACGCGAGAGGTACCTAGGTACATATTGTTTCGGAGGATAGTCGGCTGAGAGGATGAAAACATAGAATACCTATAATATCGGCGTTTCACGATAGGTCTTAGACTTAGCCGCCGCAGCACGTAAACACGCGTAACGTGTGTTTACGCGAGGGAAAACGACGCCCACACGCCGTATATAATATAATGATAATAATAACAGCATATCGTTTGCGTGAAAGTGTGTAGGTATATGAACGGCGGCAGCGTGGCGGTGGGAAAAAAATGGTGAAAAATTCGATTTAAGAAAAATATATTAAACGTCATAATGGATTTGAGTTTCGTGTCAGTGACGCGGAAAGTACACGGTGGCTGTCAAAAAATAAAAATAAATTTTAAAAAATATCAAAAGACGTATACGGGCAAAAGCTAATGATATCAACAAAATCGATTGCGAAGAGTATATTCTGTAGGTAGTAAGAGTTAGTTTAAAATATATATTATATTATCATATACGAATTTTCCGTCCGGCCATTCTGTAATAACATTTTCTTCTCGGTTTTCCTATATCCGCTCGTAGGTAGTCCTTAAAAACAAGTCGTGCGGTTAGCTTGCCTTTTACACATATAATCCTCACTCTAAAAATCCAATCCGTCCATTATTGATCCGATGAGAAAAAAGTAATTATTACCACGAAAATAGCACACAGCTACTAGCTACTGTACGGATAATAGATAATAATTATTATAAATTAGTCTAAAACCATGAATAGTTATGTGGAAATCGAATGATAATTTATGTAGAACCAGCTGTGCTTCATTTAAACACTGCATAATAATATACAACTGCGCAACTTCTGTGGTCTGCGGATTAAAAGTAAGTATAATAGGAATGCGGGGATATCTGTTATAATATTGATTTAATATGCTGTTTTAAAAAAAAAAAAATAAATCATCGTTTGATGTATTAGCGGTGTTGGATGATACGCGCACTACATAATAATAATTTCCCTAATACGGCGTACATAATACGCCTAGGTGCATATAATGCGTATAGAAAATTATTCGTTCACGAGTTGTCTGTTAATATATATACATAATATTATATATAATAATATAATAAATTGATTTGCTGTGCATATAAACAACCCGGACTTGTGTTAGATATGTATAATATGTATTTTCACGTCCATCGTCGGCTCCTCTATATAATAATATTCCGTTTTAATAAATACATTATATTTTCGCGCGCTTAGATTTCTCGCCTGATCATTCGACACGTACCGCCCCTCCTTTATTAGCAGTGCTCAATGATGATACATACTATCATATTATCACCACCATTGTATACATCCGACTTGTCCGCGCCCGTCTCTTCCGTCATTTTATCCACGACGATCGCCATCGATCGAAAATCAAAAAAAATTATAAGACGAAATAATGCACACGACGCTCTCTCAATTCACCACGCCAGACTATCTTCGAGGTCTCGGTCGAAACTCGATCTCCCCGGTATACGTCATAGGTACTACAGGTGTATGATAATATAATTATATAGTCTGCAGCCGATAAAAGTACCTATATTTATATTTTATATATATATATATTATATAGACACGAGAAAAAAAATGGTAAAACTATTACACACAAGTTTTTGAACTTTCCTATATATAACGCGCTTGTTTATTAGTTGTTATTACTCATTACACTCGGCGACGTCGACGTTTCTATATATAAATATATCGTATATACAATAATAATACGTATATATTATAATATACACTATACCTCTTATGGTGCCAACCGAAAGGATAAGAGTGTGTATTATAATATACTTGCGACGTATAATTATAGGCAGGTCGAGCTGGCGTAAAAACTGCACGCGGTCGCGATAATATCGGGTTTATGCTGCGCGAGGACGATACGATATTATAATGTAGGTATAACATAGTTACAAGGCAATTTTTTTTTAATTTTCTCTGTAAATTTTCAATATGTTTTTTTTTTAGAAAATTAAATATTTTTATAATTTAAATGGTATTTGGAATAGGACTTCTCTTACTACTTATAGCACTATAATTTACATAATATTATTTTATGTCTAAATATTTACAGTCTGTACGCAGTTAATACAAAAAGTAATCTATGTTTATCAATTATAAGATACAAGGACTGGGTGGATTGAGCGAAAACGGATGTGAGCATTGACATCACTACTTAAAATTAATATTATAAACACCGAAAAGTGGCAGACCAATACGCCAATATAATTATGTAGATATAATATAAATGTTTTAAAAATATCTAAAGGAGTGGTGCAGCAGTAGAATATTATATATTATAGCGATCATCACGCGAATTTCTTCTCCATACTATACTGCCACATTATATTTATAGACTCTGTTAATTTTTAAGTTATAATATTCGTCTAGAACCGTCCGAAAAACACATGTGATATAAATCATAATATTATATTATTATCATCACGCAGGATTTATTACTCGAGAACTCGAGACTATCACGGTATACCGATGCAGCTACATCGTCGCGCGTCTCTTTCTGTAGTACGACGTATATCGCGTAAACACAGACAGCGTACAAAAAAAAAATATAATAAAATTACATTATAATAACATGTCGCAAGACTATTCATTATATTACCTACACAGGTATTATAAACGCGCGTTATTGCGAGGCGACGTATATAATAATTATATTATAATATTATAGGCCATACCCCCGCACTCGACTAGGTATAATATTGTATTATATAGCTGATAGTGATATATAGATAGGTACCGTATTTATATAATATGTTATACGCGTGTGCAGTGGTTATTGGGTTGCGGAAATTACACGTTATCCTGCGCTGCAGAAGACGGCGTCAACGTGATCCCTATTTATATTATATATATATATATATCGTTACCGACTCTTCTAATGAATCGGTCGGTAATATCGGGGCTGAAGAGATGGGTACACACGCGTATATACGGCCAAGTATATTATGAATACCACCATGTTACCGTAGGGTGGGTATACGCGTGTACGTGCTGTATATAATATAGGTAATAACGATTGTGCCGAGACACACGGCGAGAAAAAGTATATTGGGTAGGTAATAAACAGAGAAAAATAAATGGAGTATATAGGGACAATCTCCTTCGCACGACGGACACCGCGAACCATGTCTAAACTCAAATAATTGCTATCATTCCGTGTACCTATACAACCCGAATGTAATAACAATAATAACTTAAAGATTACATATTTTAGGTAACGCAGAATCGCAATGCGGCAGTCGTAATCGGCGAGCTCACGTTATGATGATGTGGTTATTATAGGTATATAATAGGTATTACGGATGGTATACTCACTCTCGTGGGTCTTCATGTGTGCTCTCAGGTTGCAGGCGAGGGCGAATTTCTTTTGGCACAGTTCGCAAGCGTGCGGTTTGTCCCCTGAAACAAACAAAAAAATACGACCGTTAAATATACGTCTTACATACCTATTATTTTCGATATAACATGTATAATATCATATATTTACGCGTTTGTATATAGGTACCTGTATAATATTATATTATATACCTACTACGTACGTGCCTATATAGTTATCTACTTTACGAACGACCTGCAGACTGCAGTTATCGTCGTGTCAATAAAAATAATTGACAATATATTACGCGATGAGTATTTTACGATATTTATATGTATATACGTGTATATTGTATATTATAGCTAGACGAAACCTTAATCCGGATTAAAATATATTATATTATAATATTATACCGTCGTCGATTCGTCTTATCCGGATCGGAATAAATATCACGATTCCGCGTCGAGAGAAAATACCTGCAGCAGTGAACCATAATAATAAACACATGAAATGGGTTTCTCTCTCTATCTCTCTTTCTCTCTTTCTCCGTATACACGTAGTATGCGTCGTAAATATATATATTATACGTTCGGATGAAGCGTGTATAGACATGGAAACTATTGAACCAACATATTTTATAACCATATTCCTTGTGACTCGGGCAGTATGTTTATAGCTTCAGTTTTCATCCCTCGAGGTTGCTAGAGAGTTGCTCACATATGAATTTTGTTTTTTCTCCACGAAAATCGAATGTTTTTTTGTTAATATAATATGTGGTTGCTATATTATGTAAGTTTGTAGCTTATATATCTCATGAGTCTTGCAAGAACTTTAGGGACTGGACCAATTCAGAAACTTTTCTTAGAGATCTCAAGAGAGCCTAGAGTATATAGAATCAAGTTCGAAAATATACCAAATAGTAAATACTAAATCCAATCCTACACAGGAGGATTGCCCATTTCGGTAGAATTAGTTCATAAAACATAATATATGGTAGACCAACACCGATTTTCCAGTGAATTGAGGTACACTACAACCAATAGATGTAGCACCATATATTTTAGGTTTGTTCATTTTTCCCCTGGAAAAGTCACGTTTACAGCAGCTATAGTGTATTTATATAATATAATATTTCGTCTGTGAGTGTCGTGCTAGTACGATGCACACAGAGGGGAGAGAAAGAGAGAAAGAGAGAGAAATCCATCTTACAATAATTTGTCCCGTTCCCGTGATCGTAAGACATGTGACTACGTGTGACGTGCAGTGATGGCTCGGTGTCGTCTCGGCGAAAGGATAATATACATTACAATAATAATAACAACAATTAATAATAATATTATTGTTATTTGCGATCGGGTCGATTCGCTCACCGCCACCGTCGGGGCCGGTCGTTTCGAGAGACGATTTTAATTAGACATCGCATTGTTCAATTCAAACGTCACGTTGCCGCGGTATTATAATAAGGCTAAGGAGTTTCCACGCCCCGCCCCCAGCAGTGTATCGTCGTCGTCGTCGTTTTGAATGGCACCAGTCGCAGCCTCCACCACCGTCACCACCACAAAGTACCGATACACATAATACAATATATACGCGCATTGTCGGTATATATATTTACGTAAGGGTATAATATAGAATGGGCACAATCACCATCATATCCTACGATATGCGCGAGACCGTCTGGCCGGTCGTCTCCTCTCTTATTTGCGCGCGTTCAATTCGATTTTCAATCAAATATATGTTCGTCGTAGACTCGTATATAATAATATTATTTTATAACGTGAAGAACTGCAAGCCAAGTCGATCGCTGCACATGTCCTAATAACGTTGCTAGTACCGACCGGCGACAATAATATTATATTGATATACCGATCGTCTCTCACTCGGGTCGATCATATATTATTGTTTTATTGTCTGGCGAAATTGACAATATCACAGAACATAATGTCATAGTACAAAATATGATAACTGCTGCAGCGTAAGGGGGGGGGGGGGTTGAGAGTTCACTCGTGCGAAACTATTATATAAATACGAAACGAAATTATTAATACGGAAATCACTCGGTCACATCGGTACACAGATGTAGATTATCTGTTTTATCCATAATATCCATTATATGTTAAATATTATGTGTGTGGGAAGTGGTGGGAACTGAGATGTGGATATAATAGATGATGATAATAATATATACCTATTGGTCCTCATTATATATAGCATAGACATTATAAAACGAGTCCAGACTCGATTCCTAAACTATGCAGGCTTCTTATTAAAAATTGAACACCCCCTACACTCATACCAACCTGTCATGGGCGCGCTTAATCTCTTCTCCCTCGAGGAAAGGCGACTAATTGCGGATCGTAACTTCCTTTTAAAATTAATCCAGGGTAAAATTGATGCTCCGCGTCTCCTTGAGCGTATTAGCTTTAGAGTTCCTACCGCCAATACCAGATCAACCAATTCCTTTCACATCCCAACTTCCCGTTCAAACTTTTTATCTAATGATCCTTTTGTTAGAGCTATGCGCAATTTAAATAATAATAATTTTGATATATGGCCTTAAATTTTGTATTCTCCTAACGTGTGTAATTTTCCTATTATAATTATTATTGTTCTTATTTTTTAGTATATTGTTAACATTATCATTTATGTATATTATTCTTATCACTAACGTTAATTCATGTTATATCGTTATTGCAATATGTAAAAAGCCGTTTGGCGTTTATACAAATAAATAAATAAATAAAAATAAATAATATACGCGTTAATCCGGCGCGTCAACGTTAGAAGACTCATAACCGCATTACCATCGTGTCTGGGTGTATATAGTAGCAGATCGATCGTGTTTTTCTTATTCGCTTCGTCTCTTTACAACCCATACCTACTTTATGTTATGCTTTATTATTATAATTTATGTTCGCCCGTCGATCTGCCGCCACGCACATCACCAACGCCGCCGTCGTATGAGAACCAGTACATCTCTCGGCCATGATCGAGTGTCGACCGCGGGCGCGGAAACCTCCGGAGCATTCGTATCGGGGGTTTTTTTTTTTAATATAAATATTATTTCCACACGTATATACGCGCGCAATACGCTATATTATACAATAATAATAATATAATAATATATGCGTGTAATATACGTATATGCGTTGCCGTCGTCGTGTACCGGCCGATAGTTTAATAATAATACGATAATAATATAACATTTCATTACGTGTACACGGCTTCTATATATAGTATATACCTATAGGTACACGCGCGTAATAAACACACGCTAAAAAAAAAAAGGAAAGAAGATAGACTATATTATATTATTATAATAAATATTATGCATATAGGTATGTGTGAGTGTAATAGCTGGTGCCTATATGTATATAAAAAATATATATAAGGTATATAAAAACAAGAACAGGTCGGATCGCTCGAGCCGGTGCAGCGCATACGTATATAGCTAAATTACGACGGTAATTATTATTCCGAGGGGAGAACGGGTTTGACCACCCTCCCGCCTCTACCCCTTCCTCTCGTTCGTGGGTCCGACGACTTTGTCCAGCCCCTCGTGTGCCGCGGACGCCTTCGAATCACGCGCGTGCATAATTTGTATCAGCGGTAGCAGTCAGCCCGCTACCATAATATACCTGGCTGCAGATATCGACCAAGGTATATACCGCGGTAGCCGTGCGTGGGACGTCTTCCGTTGAAGGGTGTGTGAGTGTGTGTGTGTGGCAAGGCGCCGCTGCGTAAACAGAACGATAAATCCAAACAAAGAGCGTTTCACCGCGTCTTAAATGTTTTCCACTCTTGACATATTAATGTATAATGTATATTATTATGTGATAAAATAAAGTAAAATAATATTGCCGTAGTAGAAGGGCGCTATATCAACGACGACGAACATTGGTTTCGATTGGTGTAATGTCGATTTGCGCGATGGAAATCAATTTTTTTTTGCATTTTGTTCGGGTTGGGCGGTCGGTTGATAGTATTTGGTCTGTTTTAGTTTAGATTTTGGTTGGTTACTAGGTAGTGGGAACCTGTCATAGTGCGTAACGCTATGTTTTGGAAGGCCTCAACCTTTGTCCACGTCCATGGGTTTCTCCAAATTGGTGCCGCATACACCACGATATCTGAGGAATACTTTATAGATTAACAAACTGTCTGATAATGGGACTGCAGCACTGTTACGATTTAGCTTGGGAAACAGTGCCGCCAGAGCGTAACGCGATTTTTGTAAAGTATTTCTGATACGTTTTTTGAATCTTCATAGGTTGTAATTCACTGGTTTTGCACGCTTAGCTTCATATTGTGTTTTTGTGAGAGAGGCCCAATATTTACTGCTACCGTCTTTAAGACGTTTAGTCGGATTCTCCATTTGGTAAATCAGTCTACTGTGGTATTTAACTGTTTTTGTAATGCTACTACTGCGCATTTGTTATTTTGATTACTCGTTTAGAAAAGGGTGTCATCAGCAAAAAGAACCACTGAGACTGTTCCTAGTATAGGGAAATCATTGGTGTAGATCGAGTACAGGAATAGTGACAAGCATGACCTCTGATGGGAATCGAATCGGTTTCGGTCGGGTTGAACTCCTGGAAATGACATATCTATTCTGCAGACACATATGTTCCACACTAAGTTAATATTTTATCTAATGACTGTTTTCCCGTTTCTCGAAATTCCATTCCCCCCTTCCCCCCCACACACACACGATGTAAGTACGCATATACACGTGGATTGGTATAATTAACATTTAATAGGCATACGCTATAATAATTATAAGCGGAATGGTGGAGAAGAAAACAAATACTAATGAAGGGTTGTATTGTCGTACCCATACAGTAACCGTTCACCCTTAGTTATGCCATTGCTGAAATTTATTACACGATACTATAATATAACATAACAATAATAATAAGTCATCGGACTCTAGATCTTTGTCGGGACGCGTGCGAGCAGCAGGTGTCACGAAAAGGGAGGAGACACCTGCTGCAGCAGCAGTCGCCCTATATAGGGAGAAACACGACTTTTCGGAAGCATTCGTCAAAGTCTCCCGCCATTTACAATAGTCATTATTGTTATCGATGTATCTCACGAATATTAAATTATTATTGAACATCGCAAGTGAAACAACAGATGGAGTTTTGAGAAATTATTAGTAATTACAAATCTTTTCCAAAACGTATATAGGAATCGCTGGTGCGTTGTACTCTCCGACGGAATATACGTGTACTTGTATTATAAGTTGGGTTTGAACTACATCGGACGACGACGACGGAAACATTCCATCGGGCGGCGGCATCGGCGGTGCAGGACGATCGATATTTAAATATATAATAATTACCCCGGCGACGAGACCGGGTCGTGTGTCACGCGTAAATCAGCCACGGCCAATAATAATCTACCGACTGGCGTGTACGACGGCGACATTATAATATACACACGTACCTATATTATTTCTCTCTCTCTCTCTCTAACTTCCTCTGTATATAATAATATATTATATGGGATGCAGGGTAGATGTAAGCGGCAGATAAGTGAACGGTGCACGACCGTGTTTATGTTAATGAACCGACGGCAATTACAAGTTAATTTACTCGCGGGGCTCCTGCTCGATTGATAAATATATACGTATAATAATAGCTCTGTATACGTCGCATCGCATATACATACATCTATTATATTATTATTTTCTATCCGTTTTGTCCAAGCACCGCTGCTACGGTTACGCGCGACAAGAGACTATAACTGCGCAGTAGATACTCACCCCTACCAGGCCACGAGGACGATGAAGGGAGAGACATACTGCAGCGCTCGATAAGATTGTATAATACTCCTTTTCTATTATTATTATTACACTATTATTTAACTGGTCTTCGTGCTTGTTCGCCCACATTTTCTGTTTAAAATATGTAATATTATCTACTTAATAATAAAATATAGTTATTATTGTAATGTCCCCGTGATCGCAAAAGATACTCGCGACCGATACACGTTCGTTATGCATTATAATATACACACACTCTATGTCCTATAATCTATATTATAGGTACGCCATCGTAGTTATTATTTCGTATCGGTATGGTGTATATTGTATAGTTTGCCTTTTTTAAAAAAAAGTTTACGCTGATAGGACGACTTTAAACGTGAGGGACGAGTAAACCGGTCAAGCTTCGGGTGTACGATATCCTAGGCCCAGGTTGTTTTCCTAGATCCCCTACAATCTCCATCTGGACCGCAATCATTTACAATATTGTCTTCCAGAACATTTTACTTTTTCTTAATTCAAACTTGAAAAACATTAAAATAGCATTTCCCCCCCGCATAGTTTACCCTATCTGCAGAGGAACGTAATAACATTATTCGTGTGCGAATTTTTCTCTGCAGCGCGTTTTCCTATTTAAAAATCATAAAAATAATAAATAGTCTCTGTATGCGTTCTCTCCGGGAGTCAAAAAGTATTTGAATAATGCATCCATCATTACATAATGTAGGTACATATATATATGTGTGTGTGTGTGTCCACTGTCAGGGAGATGTCATCGGTTATAGATGATGGGATTTTGAGGCAAAATTATATATAATATAAAATGTGTGCTTAAAGCGACACTTGCACTATCATAATAATTGTGTTAATATTGATACCATCATCGTCGTCGTCAAAATACGCACGCAGCGTTCGGGGACGTCGTGCCCGGCTCCGCAGCATCCCCTAAACCACCTGCGCGCATCCGTGAGACGACATTATAGGTTTTCGGATAATCTGAGAACAATTATATACTTAAGGATACCAACATCATAGTGTAATGTAACAAACTGGTATTATATATAGGTATATTAAAATATGGCCGGCGCGCAGACGACTGCGATCCGTATCGACGACGACGACGACGCAATTTTTACGTGTATACGGGTACGCGTCGGCGATGACGAATACCGAAATCGTTGTGACAAAGACGGAACACGTCGACCGCGTACCCGGGACACATGACAAATGACTGCGGTCAATTCGGACGGAGGAGAGTATAAATTGAATAAAAAAAAATAATGCCCGCCGCCCGTACCTATACGTATAATATTATACGCATTTCGAGACACAGAAACGAGAAGAATGAACCGGTCTAGACGTTGTAACGTTATATTATTATCGCGCGAGCGCGTGTGTGTTGATGTTTTTTTTATACACTATATAATATACAGTCTCAAAATTAATTTGGACACACCGGGAGAGGTCACACGCGCGGCTTATGGAATTCTGTAGTGCCCTTGAGACGTTCTTTTTGGGGCTGTACGACGCGCTTACACCTCCCGTCTATATAATGAGCACGTATACCTAGTACCTACCTATTGATATATGACGACAACGTTCGACGTACCTAAGTGCATCAAGCATGGAAATAGGGGGTTTCACGCGAAAATCTCACAAAATTCTGATATGTACGTGTAATATCAATGTTGAATGTAATTATATAATTTTATAATAGTGTACACGTGTATTTATTATGTATGTATTAATGTCCACGTGATAACCGCAAATACGTCGATTATCGCGCGAAATAATATTATATATTTATAATTTATATATATATATATAATACATATATATTATTATGCATATTATTATGCGAGGTGACAATTGCATCAGATAAAACCCGCGACCTTTATACGTACACGGGCCACTCCTGCAGGTGTATATTATATTATTATAATAGTTATGTATATAGTATGTATTTAATTGCGGACATGTACGAGAGGTCTAAATAATGTCTCGGACGTAACCGCGTCGCCGTGAATTAATCACAATCAGAAAAAAAAGTAATAATATATTATTATAGTAGCGTAGGTATACCGTGTTATAATATAGTATAGGTACACGCGGTATCCCCTATAATATAATCGCTGGCTGTTCAGTCGCAACCAAATGCGCGCGTACAATATTATCAGATCTAATTTGTCACCCCGTCCAGCGACTCTGACGATGATGATGATGATAATGATAATAATACGCTATACCTATTACTATATAGTATATATATTATCATATCTGTAATATACCAATACGCCGCCGCCATTATGCACAGCAGCGACTGTATATTGCATAATATATAATATATAATTTCACAAATTATTATAAATTATATGTGGCCGTCCTCCGTCAGTTTGTAACTTCCAGATTTTATAAATATAATATATAAATGATATAGGTACCTACATAGGTATAATATATATATATATATAATATAGTATACGCGTACATTATAATCATCGTAATAAGCTTTCCCGGATAAACGCCACCGTCGTGGTACGTCACACCCGTCATAAATCATGCAGCTTCTCGTTTCGTTCGTGTTTTGCGGGTTGTAATTATTATTATTATCGCTATCGTTATTATATTATTATTATTGTTATTGCTCGTTATTGTGTGCGCGCGTTTCCGAACACATTTCGATCCACTTTCGCGTACATCGAGCGTTCTAGAACTTTATCATTATTATTATTATTATTATTATTATTATTATATGGGTATGCCTGTTGTAGTAGGCATACGTATAATTTATATCGCCGCGTTAGGGGTCGGCCAGCTGCTGCTGTGAGACGACAATATAACAATAATAATACGTCCATCTGATAAGTCAACGAGATCGACGTCAATTATTGCGTGGGGTACGCGCCGGCGCACCCACAAGACGCATCATAGGTATAATACAGAAATGGGCTTTTCGTTTGTCTCCACTAATTGTGCGCGAAAACGGTATATTATTATTCGAGTAGGTAGTTCAGTTTCCCTCTCTGTTCTGCGCGCCATCGCCAGATTTCGATCGGAGTCCTCGCGGAAATCTCCTAGGAAAATAATTGACAGTCATCAATGCGTCGATCTTCGAATGCCGCCGCCCCTATCAATCAACCGTCAGATACGCCATATTATCGTATACGACCGAGACGAAATCGCGACGGACGAAAAGGTATATATCGGCAGTCGGCACCGAATTCACCGCGGATGCAATCTGCGATTGTCCGACGAGTTTTCATCTCCACCACGCTGAACGTATATCACACGCTCATGCGCAGAAAGGTAAGCCAAATACCTCGAAGTAACAATTGACTCCAAACTACACTTCACTTCCCACATTACAAACATAATAAACAAAACTAAAGCTGTAAGACACTGCGTATTTCCAGTTATCAACAAAAGAAGTCCGATTCCCCTCAAAATGAAATTAAACATCTACAAAACATAGCTAAGGCCGATGCTTACGTACGCAGAACCAGCATGAGCCTCCAACATCTCGCAAAACACTTGGAAAAAATTTGGGGGGGGGGGGGGTACACAATCAATTATATTAAGAACCATTACGGACAGTCAATGATTTGTAAGAAATATAACGATTAGGAACTTTGCGGAAATCTCAACCATCAGACTTCACAAAAACACTGAAATATTCAAATTAAAGTCCACCATCTCAAATCCAAAATTCTCACTTATCTCAGATATAAGCAAAAGAACCTCACCTAGACAGTTATTCATAAATATAATAAAATATTTTAAACAAAAAACCTAACTCATGAAGCCATGAACAAACTCACGCCCTACACGAAACCCTCTGAAAGAACGAACAAAGCTTGGAACAGAGTAACTCAACACAAAGCAATGCAGATACGAGTCAGACTTGGTAATGTACCTGGAAATGCATAGACTGTATTTAGGTATATTCTATAATATAATATATAATAAAAATAATATCGTGGTATAATGCAATATCATATACCGAATGTATAATACTATGGTCGCGGTCGGTTCGCCAGGCACGCGACGAGACCGTATCATGCGATATAATAATAATATTATGTTTATAATAAGCTCCCGGAAAAACTGGTTTCGACCGCGTTCGTTTGGTCCATACATAATAATATTATTACCTCCAAACGTGCGTTTTAATAGAAAATCTCACTCTATATACTACGGTGTCGCGTGTAGCTACAACTGACATCGTCAGGTCGTATCGGTTACTATCGCCCGTGTTCCACTCCATCACCCACCTCACCTCCACACCATCATCAAACCACTCGAAAATTGATTCCCCTATACGATCCATATATGTAAATTATATTATATCCGAATTCAAATCATATTACTTATATTATTATAAAAATAAGTAGCACGCGGTATAGGTATATATTCTAATTTTATTATATTATATTATTGTAATTCTGCACCTGCGGACTGCTGCAGCAGCAGGTTTCGACTGTATATAGTGGTTTTTGTTTTTTTGATCACCTATAATATTATATTATAATACAGCGTACGACATTTGTACATGATATCCGGAAACGAACGATACCTATAATAGGTACACCTAGTGAAATATTATTTACTAATTATCATCGACATTATTAACGAGGACGATTATTATATGTGATGTCTGCAGCACATGAGTAATGATTAAAATGAATTGACTTTCGTATTGGCAGAGTAGAGTATGAGACGCCAGACGCGTATAATTGCTGGCAATGACTGGTAAATGATCCATGCGAAATTGTATTAGTGGGTTTATAATTTATATAATACTGGACCATGAACAATGTTATTTATATACTACGGTTGTGAGAGAAGTTGTTATAGTAAAACAAAATATGACTATAGTTATAATTTCATTGGTATATACAATTTTATTTTACTGGACATATGATAATATAATGTACACGTTAATACGATACACACAATTAAATGGTATTAAATGTACACCGCCAGCATTTTTCGAACAATTTTCACCGAAATCCGACTCGAAAAAGACGCGTCTTCAACACGGTTATCGACGCGCTATGAACGAATTTTAAAATACAAACATAAATCACGCCTGACGAACATTATTTATGGACCTGCAGCTTTTTACTATTTCCGTTTCGCGTGGTAACTATATTACAATAAACATACCTAGTAATTGTAATTCTCGTCAATAATAATAATTATTATTTTCGGCCGCGTAGAGAGAGCGTCATCGTTGGAAACGAAAAATTACAAATTACAAACCCCCTGCGTGCAGTCGTATTGTCTTAAGAGTCGTCGGTGACGCGGCCACCCGCCGCCGACTTATTATGACCAGGTAATCGGTATATACCACCACCACGGGATCCCGTGGGTAATCGCTCGGGCCGTTTATCATCGGAACGTCGCGGTAATTGGGCCACATCGACGAGAAATATCGTTTGAATAATAATAATAATAATATTATATCGGTACACCGTACGCGGACGTTTTCGACACGGAGCCAATTATAATACTAGCGGCAACGAGACAACAGCTCACACTCTCTGCGGACGTCCGCGCCCGCGTACGTGTACGGATTAACAAAAACACCGCTCCGGAGAGTAAAGCCCATGACCTTATACGAAAACGATCACCTCGTCGAAATAATTAACATATACCCAATACGAAGTCGCGTTTGTAGTTAATTCGTTTTCATAAATGATAATATGTACGAAACATGTCCGCGTACGGTACAATATTATTATAGGTATAGTGTCATTTTCCTCAGAGTCCTTCGCGCATCCATATCGGTACGGATATTATAATCCGGTATCGACTCGACGAGAAAATAACATTTCGTTTTTGGTATGCGTTATGATATATGGCCTATGGGTATGTGAAAATGTTATGTTCGTATTTTTCCCGGGCTCGAGATTGCAGGGAAACTGCTGGCGTTTATCGTACATAGTATAATATATAAATATATTATATAACATATTATTATCATATTATTATGTAGATCAGATTTAAAGGATTTTTATGGCTGGTCATATTGAAACGTACCTATAAGTGGTATTCAAAACGATTTTTGGGTGTCTCTTTAGTTCTCTACGCTCCCCATTCGAAAAAATAATAATATCAACTATTACAATATCAAATAATACACGTGCACGCGCCTCGACGCGACTTGAAGAAAATAACACACGCGGTTGACCGACTTTTGCACCACTGTCGATTCACAACTGTTATAAAATATATATTACAATACATGTGTAGTACTGCAACAGTTGTAACAATGATGTGTGTACAACAGGTAGGTCTATAACAACACAGTAAGGTAACCTATCTGTTCGCCGCGATAACAATCGATGTGCGGCGAAATAATAATACCTGTAATTGCTGCGCGTTGTTTATATTTCTGAATTAATTTCGATATCGAAACAAAAAAACGAACCGAATAACGATCTATATAAATCATTGCCTTATACATTATAATATTATATTAAGTGTATACGATTCGATCGTCGGATATTGTTCCCGGGCATTCCGCAGGTGATGGTCGACCGGGTGGCGGGTAGAAGTGGGGTGTGCGAGGGCGGTAAAACACACGGCTATAATATAATATATTACGCTGCACAAATATACCCGACACGACTATCGTGAACCGAAAATTCGAATAATATTTCACTCGCCGTCGTCGATTGTATCTAGAACTGTATATAATATTATAATAATATACACGTATTACCGATATCTATGCAGGGACAACGCATTATACGGAGTGATTCATTTAACCGGCTGAAAACATTATTGCAATGAAAAAAAAAAAAATGTTTTTACATAGTTATCATATTTATTACATATTGGTGCGGTGATTTCATTACCACCATATTTTTTAGACGAAAATATCTTTATTTAAAGTTGAGACGCATTTTAATGACGACATATATATTACGGAACAAGGATTTCATAATCGTATCATTATACCTATATCATCAGAAGTACCTTTTTGGACTATTATTTGATATTTTAACATTTAGTGAAAAGCTATACGACGTCGTGTAGGTACCTCGATAAAACTGCAGCTGCAGTAGACTTGTCTCGTGCTCCGCGCGACTCGTGTCTGATAAAACTTTGGTGTGGCCACTCGGCAATTGATCACTCCGTATATCGGGAGGGAGGAAGTCACCTACGTACCAAATTACATATCACATATAGCAATTCCATAATACGTAGGTATACCACTATATACGCATAATTGCGTATGCGTGGGAGGTGTACATGCGGCGGTGGTGATATTCTCAATAATTTATTATAAAGATATCGCTGACGGTATACCTACTATACGCGTAAGTAATAATCGAAAAAAACGCGGCACACTGCCGAGCTAATAAGCCACGTGCAGCAGCAGCAGCCGCGTTTATCTCGGATTGAGATCGAGACTGCATTGCACCGCCGGGCCCACCGCCAGCCGAATCCGAACAGCGGCGCGCCGGTTGAATTTATATTTTCATTTTATCAGGCGCCCCCACGACACTCCGCCGCCCCGCATCACGCGTGCATGGCGCCTCCCCGAGTACGCAGCCTCGTTCGGTACGCACCTGAACACTGCACAATCACGACCGTACATAATAATAATATTATACAATATCATCATTACGCACACGCGTTTTAACGCAGGTATATACCACGCCGTACGTTAACATGGTATATTACTACCGGTCACGAACTCGTATTATTATATTGTAATAGAGCAGTAGTAGGTAGAAGTCAGTATATTATATTTTGTACGTTGATTCTGTTGGTAGTTATCTACTACCGACCGCGCGTACCACGTATAATCCTAGGCATACATGTTACATAATATTATATATTGTATATAGGTTTGTTCTTATTTATAATACGACGCCCTTCGCGGACGAAGACCGTGCCGCGGAAGCCCCCCCCCCGGTTCGACATACTATACGATACCAAGAGGAATCTTTCGGACCTATTTTTAGCTATATTCTATTAAAATATTATATTATACCTTTACAGTTTGGTATAGTTTAACTTCAAAAACAAATTATATCGGAACAATGTCAGTGTCAGAGTGTTATACTACGCAGTGGTTTATGCGCATAATATTATACTGTACATTGAATTTATAATATACACCTATTATTATTTATTACAGTGTAGTATCGTTTGTGCATGTAATATTATATTCGATGACTGCATCCGCCCATCGAACAACAGCGGAGCTCGACAATTTCATCAACGGGGACATCGCCGAAAACCGCAATTCAATTATTACGACCACAGTATTATTATAACACGCTGTAATATATTGTACACAACAATAATAACAACTTGGCGAATACCTCTGTTATATATTTAAATTATATTAATATTATAAATACAGTCACGCGGTATCGTTCTGTCGTGATTCGCGGCCGGTCTGAAGCACGCGGACGTGGCTCTCCTATATACATGACTTATACTTAGTGAGGCTCAGCGTATTTCGAAAATAACGCGTCCGACGTCGAAGGAAAGTCTCCGCCGCCCCAGCAGCGATAAAACAATACAATGCTATAATAACCTATATAATAATATTATATATAGGTATAAAATATTATTGTAATTCGTAACAATATTGCAGGTCAGTATCGATTTCGTGAGCGCCAAATTCCGTATACCTACATAATAAAATTACATTTACATGCTAGTTTGTCTTGCGTAACACACACGACACATTACCAGCACAGGGGTGTGCAATGTGTATATTATGTTACATAATATACCTAATATACGTGGTACACTGCCACACTGCCTATATCTCTATATACTTGAAAATAATCGTATAATGATTAATGGTAAAAAACCCAATAGTGTATGTACATAGAATCCAGGGTGGTATTTTGTCAACCGCTCAGTCTCTTTTTATTTTTACATATTTAGATAATTTATATTACGATAATTAAGGGGTGGAAATCCAAAATGTACTATTGCCAAAATGGACAAAATATATTATACATTCTATAAACCATGAAGTTATTGATATAGGTCATATGATATTGTAGACAGTAAACAATTACATTTTTTTTCGATTGTATTATAATATCTTACTCAAGATTTATTTATTTTTTTGTTTGATTGTTGACAATTCCGAGCAGTCTAATTTAGGTTATGCCTAGAATTTAAAGCAAACACAATTTTTAAGTTTTTTATCATCTGCCCACGTTAAAGATAATTCTAAATACGCCTCTGTTTCAATCAAACTATTATACCTGCAGTATATAAGCTATAATTTTAAATTTTGCTATAGTATTATTATATTAAGCAATCAGGCTTAAATGCCTCAAACTTTAGTGTTTTAATAATGCACTTATATCGAGTACTTGAAAACACAAAAATACAAAAATCTGATTCTATTGTAATATGTATTATAGCACTGTATAGCAGACATTTATTTTAGTTCATTAACGATCATATGTGCAGTACACAGCGTATAATACATACTATAACGATAACTTCAGAGAAGCGCTGCACCGAGCAATTAGGGGCGTCGTGTTTTTTATTAATGAAAATATAAATGCGTACACAATTTTTTTAGTGGAACCGGATGTATATAATATCTTATAAATAATAATTGTAATGCCTACCTATATTTGTTCGAACACGAGTACGCGCGCTCGTACACAATGGCGACCTATTCACCCGATGCGATATCATTACGATTCGCTACAAGCCTATATTATACAGTTTTGTTTTTACAACCCGAGCAGGTGATATTGTTATTAAATATACGTATTATAAGATGTGCGACCCGCTGCAGTATCTACGAGTATAGATCGTTAAAATGGGGAAAAAAATGTTAATCCATTCGACCAAGAGTGCGTATACACATATACTACCCATAAATAAATATATATATATAATAATATTACACATAATAATAATAATAATATGTGAAACTGCATCGGATAGAGAGACGACACCGGTGCTGCGGCGGCGGCCGCCTATATAGTACACGTCGAGTATGTGCCTAATAGCCAGCGGTGTACATGACGTAATGTATATATATATAATATATACACCTGTATAAGTACCGAGAAAAACGAGAGATAAATAATGGCGGCGGTGGTGGAGAAAAAACTAATAATATCCAGGAGACGGGGCAAAAAAAATGAAGAGAAGGACCGTATATAATTGTGGACGGACGCGTTTTTAACTAGCGGATCGGGGCCTCACATGATAGCGGCGCGGTATAATATGTGCAGCGGGGAGACAGAGAGATACTAATCTAGTTGCACTCGCCATCGTCGACCTGCAGAAGCACCTGCCCCGGCGCAATCGTCTTCATTTATATATTATACAGAATATTATTATTATTATTCACCTGTCCCCCCGTCGATTTAAAATAAAAACGCTATTAAGACGGCGGCGGCGGGGGTTTAGGGCACGCGACCGCTTCGCAGTTTGCAGCTGATACTACGGCGAGGACAGGGGGGCCATAACTCTCCGAAATTTAACGAGGCCAGTTCGCGCGTATATTATATGTTGTAATATTATTATAAGTATACGAGCAATTTTATTATATACCTACGCTATAGATTAATACTGTTGTGTGTTAAACCGAGGGAACGCAAACGTCTCCAGGTATATTCGTTTGGTTAGTTATGTGACAATCTACTGTTATCGACATTATTATTAAAGTAACAACCTTTTTTTCTAATCTCATCTCGACTGACGTCACCATAGCGTAGCTACATAATATATACTACCGAATACTGATGGTACACTGAAAAAACCCAGATAACCCGTCTGAGCGTTATAAATTATATTATATACCTACGCGTTGTGAAAGCCACCCCAATGTATAGGGGGTATATAGGTAAACACAGGATACTATTGTGTACTATTCAGGGTTACGTATTGTTTATTTTGGATCCAAACGCCAATATCCATTGTTCATATTACAATATATTATACCACCGTATCGATAAAACCTCCTAAAACCTGTCACAATGTCAAAAGATTTCGAAATTTAATTTGTTTACTATTTATAATATGTATAATGTATATACCCCCGGTCCGTATAGTCTCGGCAAGGGTAAACGATAGTAACAGCAATTTCAAATAAATTCCTAAATGTTCTATTGCAACTTAAAACTATAACACTCTTGCAAGATAATACTAGCGTTATACGTACCTAAATGGAAAATAATATACTAAATTATAAATAAAATTCGGGTTAGTTATTTCAAATCTATGAACAAAACGTTACCGTTCTAGTGGGATTAATTTGATTTATGTGTTAAAATATTAACAAAAAATAATATAAGTACTATTTATTAATTAGGTCTCTCTCTAATGATAGGTTTGATAATGTAAAAGTAAAATAAACGTTTTTAAGTCTTATGACTTAAAAACTAAAAACTTCACTTCGATTTATCTTTCATTATTATTTTTGATAATATACAAATATATATTATACCTATACCTAATACAATAATATAAGTTTATTTATTAGTAAATACAATTTATGAAGAAAATTTGTTTGACTCGTGTAGTCATGTGATTATCTAAAAAAAAAGTTTTGTCCTATTCCTATAAATGAGTGAAAACATTTTTTTAAATACTTTAAAAATTTAAAATCATTAAGAAATTCCCTAAAAAATCGTCTGTTAGAATATTATAATTATACATGAAATACATTTGTAACAAAGAAAGCATATTATAATCGTGTCAGGCTTTCCAATAAAAAAAATACATTTGCGTTGAAATCTGAGCCATATACATTCATAATATATCGTAAAGTACCCAACTCCTCATATACAGTACCTATACATACAGTAGCCGGTCTCCGGTCCCGTACTCCAATCCCTTGCTTATTATAACGGTCGTTTTAAACCACATAGAGAGTCTAATATTATGCCGAAACACGATATCCTACCGAGAATGCGATTCGTCGACATCGCCGAACGATAATCGTATACGACGATCGCACGCATAACTATGTAGGTAGGCAGTAATGCACGCCAGCCCGATTCGATTACTCGTGCCGCGGTCGGCAGTCGCGAACCTCACGACCAAAGAGCGTTGTAGAAGAGGAGCGACCGTATACCTATCGCAGTTATAATGATATCGACATGTCAACTGGTTATTACCGGACCCGGAGGCCCCGTGGTCAATATTGTCGGCGCGCGTGTTAAAGTCGTTCTGAAATTCCTTTCGCGGGCACCTGCGGACTCGCTGTGTAATACCAGCTATGTATTTCGCCATAATATTATAATGATCGGTATAAATATATATATACACATTAGACACGTATAGTTTAATAAATTTTTATTATTATTAGTCGTATTCGTTTTAATCGAATGCATATTATTATATTACAGTGATCCTACCCGGCCGAGTCTTTGACGTTTACGACGCGGTTCCCATGAGTCGCTCGTGCTCCAGGTATAGATCACATGCGTTCGCGCAACAATAATATTATAATATAACGTCAAAATACCGGAGACGACACGGGCAAAGAGAGAGAGAGAGAGAGAGAGAGAGAGAGAGAGAGACAAAGAGAGAGTGCTGACCATCTAAAGGGTCGGTTCGAAAAGACGCGGCGTATATTACAATATATAGAGAAAACCAACGTTCGACCGGTCCTGCATGGACGCGCATACCTATATATTATTATGATGGTTATGACCGGCGTAATGGCGGCCGTAAAATATCGAATTTATACTACCGGTAACCCGATGAAAACATCAAGTCGTTTTATGGTCCGCGACCAGATCCTCGTTTCGACGCGACGTGACCTCTTCATCGGCGAAACGTTTTCCGAAATCTATATATATATGCGTAGTATCGTAGTTTCGTCGGTGCAGTGTGTATATCGGTGTCCGAGAGGATAACGAATTATAATAGCCGGTATATTATGACCGTCATGGAAAACCTAATATATATAATATGTATACGCGTACAATATAGCTAAAGGTACACCATAAACGTTAATTTATCTATGTTTAATGTGTACCTAATATAATATAGATGTATATAAGTATATACTATATATTTATTATATATATTATATAATATATAGTGACCGGAACTATCATCGCGTTAGTATTTGGACCGGAATAAAGACCACTGCAGGTGAACCATATATTTTTATCAATATGAAAAAATAGAGATCCAGTTTGCTAGGTCCATTTACGCGAGTCCATACGTTACGTCCATTTACACGATATAAGTCATGTGTGGCTTTTTGCAGCATGCGAGGTGCGGTGATTCGCGCAAGTGTATAACAATCAATGAATTCGATCCTAGGTAGTATATTATATTATTATTATACAGTAGGCATATATTATTTTTTATGTAAATTCGTCAAAGATAAATAACGATCGTTTTATTTTTCGATAAAAACCGCGGTTGGCTGGTTAATCTTGCCTGAACTACCCCGAGTCTTCGTATGTAGATGTAACGTTACCGCGGTTATCGACGACGACGACGATAATATTATCACTCGTTGCAGACGAGCCTTCGAATATAATATTGTATCGCATTTAGTGTGTGTCCTGCGGGTCAACTCTCAGCCCGGTGACAAAATATGACGACGACCGCGACGACGTTCTCACGAGAAATCACATACACACACGCACAATATAATCATAATTTAGATATACGCAAGTACCGCTGGCTGTAAAAAAACGATTAATCTATGATAATGGTTTTTGAAATTTTTTATACTCGCTCGACAAACCGACGCGATGGTAGCGGCACTTAATGTCAATAATAATTACAACAAATAATAATATTATAATATTATACAGCGTTATAGCAGTGTGTTTGTATACGTACAACGTGACGGGCGAGTGAGACGAAGTACGATACGCGCGGTCCTAAGGGCGTTTGGAGACGATCGCACAATAATAATATATTGTTGTTTTATAATTATTATTATTATATTATATTATATATTGTCGTCGTCAAACGCGTTTGTCTGCAGACGATAATATAGTATATAGTATAATATAATAACGATATAATGACGATAATATTCGGATGATCCGCCGAGGCGACGACGTGCTGCAAGTGCAGGCGCAGTGTTTTTCATATATATTATTATTATTATTATTACTATTATTGTTATACAATCGTTCCGGTCTTGGCGCCGGCTAAAACGGTAAGCAACGTGCCGCCGGTGGCGGTGGCGGCGAAATAACGAAATGTATACACATACGTATATATTATTATTATATATAAGCGCGCACAACGCTCACACGGAGGCAACACCGTCGTATCAATGCCTCCGCCGTCGTCGTAGTATATATAATATAATGCTCGGGGGGCACTGGTTGGTATGTATATGTGTGTGTGTGTGTAGGACGTAGGTATAGTATATGTATATACTATGTATAGGTGTTCACACACACACACCTTAAGGTACAATACACACTGCACCGTGGTTTATTATTTTATTATAAAAAGGTGGCGGCGCGTTCAATTATTATTATATTATTACAAGACGCGCAGTCCGTATAGTCTTATGGCCGTGGCTAATACACATCATCACGTCATAGTGCGCCCGCGTATTATAAAACCGTGCACACGATATAGGTATACGCGGTAACATATATCGAAGGTACACGATGACGATGATGATGATGATTATGACGATGATGATAATATAACAACGACAAAAAGAACTACAATACTACCCGAAGCGAAAAATTCCGGTTCCCTATACCTATATATTATGATATATATGCGTGTACATAATACGTATATACATATACCTATACTCTCATCTACCCTAAAGACACGACTGTCGATTATGTGATGAGTCTCCCACACGCGCGTCGTTTGTGCGACGCATGTATAACAATATAAATACATAATAATATTAAATGTAATATTATTGTTCTACGGCCAAGTCTGTGTAATAATAATAAAACACAAGTGCTCATTATTGTGGATATGTGTTTTTTGACCCAGGTATACGCATTGCAGCGGTGCAAGTCATATATATAATCCCCTGACCGATATTATATAGGTTAAACTTTTTTTTTACCGCATCATAATACGTTATAACACCCACGCTCCATCGTTGCAGCATGCACAGCTAACCTATTAGCAGTCGCTATTCATATATACCACATATCATATAATAATATTATGATTACTATTACGTACACGCGATTTTGCACCCTCCCCAGAGTCACACGGGTGTTGTAAAGGTAGGTAACCATATAACGATAAAAAAAATTATGACTACCTGTTGCTACGTCTTGGTAGCCCGGGTATACCAGTAAAAATTTCGTGAAGAATTTTTTAGTCTCGGTGGGTTATTATAAAATAGTGTATCATAATAATATTATATTATATGATATAATGGCGTTTCGTGTCGGCAACATCTGCCGCCGCGGTGATCTGTTTGTTCCAGAAATTACGGTATTGTCGAAATGTGGGGTTCTACCTATAAGTATTATATAAAATAATTTAGGCGAGTGTGTGTGTGTGAGTGGTGAAAAATAACATCCGACGTTTTATTTTTTGTATTTTTTTGAATGAAACGCAACGGACCGGCCGGTACCATTGCCGCCTCCGTGATCCACGAACACCCCGAAATAACAATGATGATTCCTTCTTCTTTTCTTTATAGACGTTATAATTTGTTTTACCCGGACGAATAAAACAACAATGCAATGCGGCGGCCGCCGTCGCGCCGTGACGATTGATTGGCGTGACGAACCGACCGCTCGCGTCGTCGTCTTCGCCGTCCATCAGTGTCAAAAGTGGTAAAATCATTCGATTTTTCGACAAATAATAACAATAAAACAACATGCAAGTAGGTCGCGCGTGTGTAGCAGTATCTTATTATTAGATATTATTATACCTATTACCTACTAGTTACCAATAAGTGTCAATAAAATAAAATTAAAGATGCACAAATCGATATAAATGCGTGGCGGTAGAGCAGAGCAGGACTTATATAGTTTAAATATTTACAATATTGATTTTTACACGAGCGCTCTGTACGATATCATATTATAATTTATTATTATGTAGAGCTATATTATGACGAATTTGACGAAAACGGCGTGGCGATGACATTATTATAACATTATACAAAATATTATTATATCGTAGAACGGGCGCCGACGACGATTACGAAAATAAACTTTGTGAATTTTATAACGCAAACACACACATGTCCTACACGCGTGTAGGAAAAAAAGAAGTTACTCGTATATAAAACGAGTTTTTTTCCTCGTCTTCGTATATATTCCCCTCCGTAATTATATATGCGCGTCTCACGGGAACGGTATATATGGTTTTATGTACCTGTATACGCGAGCAGTAGTAAAAAAAAATAAAATAAAAATACTAAAACGAATAATAAAAAAAAACTTGCGCGGCGGTGACACGACCGATAAAAAAAATGGGTATTCGATTTGTATTTATTTAATTAATTTGGTGTAAAAATATCATAAATGTGATGGCGCCTACACGTAGATTTTCCCACGAAAACGTATATTATAATAATATTATATCCACTGTCGTATATAATATGACTATACACACATAAACACGAATATATATTATACAGATACGGAACTGCGTGTGTATAATATTATGGAAATGTGCCCGGTAGGATTTACGGTCGTGTTTATTGTATGTTACAATATATTTACTAATACGTGCGTTATATATTATTATATACATAGGTACAGTATCTACAATATAGTTTAGTAGTTATATATATACAAGGTGTAACAGGAAGACCTGACGCAAAAACAAAAATAAATGATGCTACATTGCTACTTAAACGTATGACAAAAATTGTTACAAATATAAGATTAGTAAATAATTTAAGAAATATACACATGTCAGCAAATTCCCAAAAAAAAAATATTTTGAAAAACGTTATTACTTTCCAAATTCACTTACCCAGACAGCATTTTGTAACGATAATATTATAATAGTATTATACTATTATAATAACGTTATACTAATATTATTCGTGATTATAATGTTATAAAAATATTATTAAACGAAAAATTGCTGTCTGGGTAGGTAATCAAAAAAATATTGATATCTTATAAAATTCCAAAAAACAAACTACTTGACTTAGATAAATGTTTTTACTATCAAAATTGTTCTTATAATCAGATTCACAAATTGGCTATTTTGAATATAATATCCAAAAAAAATTTAATCAAATTTTAAATGTTGTTAGTGTAAGAAAATAAATATTATTTTTTGTATAATATATGATGTGTAGAACAAGTGACCATAAATTTTATAAAAAAAAAATTTTTTTTTTATTGATTAAAACGAAAGTTATTCCAAAAGTCAGTTCTATCTGTTACACCCTGTATATATTATACACATGTTTGATTCGCATATACATATGATATGTTTCATTATTATTCAGACTATTCGTAAGGCCTGATAATATTATTTATATAATATTATATAAATAATATATCGTATGGGTATAATAATATAGTAAATTCATAAACGGCGCATACGGTGGCGAACGGACGAGTTTCAAGTTCAGCGATATCACGGGAGGAGACGGCGGCGGACTTGCGAGCGTACGTAAAGTAGCAGCACGGTTTGGGCTAATGGGAAATAATAATATTATAACCTGCAAACCGGTTGTAAATCATCGTAGCCACCGACCGGCTAATATCACATAGTGCGTATATTATGTATTATTATTATAACGTGTCGCCTATAAGCTCTTGTTTATAATATTATATTAATATTATTAGGTATTTAATATCTTTGATAAAATTGCTGTGAATCCACGGACTAAGATATACTAGATATACTAGTCCGTGTGTGAATCGTAGTTATTATTATTATTATTATTGTTACTGTATCATACAATATATTATTATATACGGAATACGCGCAAGATACTTAGTATACAAATTGTAAAAAATAAGAATGATGAGTGGGGGTGAGGACGAAAGAGTTAAGATCGGACCGGTGGATCAAAGTCTCGGGGGACTGCAGCTCAAATGCCAAGTAAATACATCATTACAGAACATGTTATAGCTTATAATTGTTAGCCACAAATAATAGGTACACAAAAGTATGTTTAATCCTACAGGCAATATGCTAATATCATAATGGAACTGTAAGAGATGTCATTTGTATGTATTATATTAGTACATAATATTTTAATCATATTTTTTAAATATTTTTCTCGACTTTTGTCGCGTACAACTTTTTTACAACTATCGTTCTGTGTATTATGTAATACAGTAGTTATAATATGCACATCATATTATAATATAGTTATACATTTAAACGTTTTAAGCTATTAATAGAGACGTGGGTGGAGATTTGGGTGAAAAAATTGCCAACGTGTTTTCCGTCATCGTAAAGTGTAGAAAAGAAATCCTGAAATCTTAATAAGTTCAGCAAGTAAGCTCATTTAGGCGTTCTCCACTGGCGCTCTGTATGTTATAGAACGCATAAGAATACATAGAAAATATGCGTGTCAAACGTTCGGTCTGTTACCCACCGTTTTTTTCTTCTCATATACTTCGAAACGTTAATTTTTTAATGATACGCTTGTTTTTAATCATATTATTCGTATACGACGTTGATATTCTGATTCCAGATTACGAGAAATCCGTGGGACACTACACATACATTCTCTCACACGTCACACACGCCGTTTCATTTTTAATTGAGACGCTTATACAATAATATATTATAATATATATTATGTTTGTATGTGTGTAATATGTATATGCGTATAACGAGAATTGGTCGTCTTATAGGAAGAAAAAAACTGATCGAAACCTAAATCTGTTCATCTCGAAAGCATACAAATCGGTTTAAATGAACTACTACACATATAGCCCGCGCTCGAATGCATAATTTAATCATATTATTACTAAAGGTAATATACGCTCTGCACTGGCTGTGGTGATGGTCACTCTTGGGCTGCTTATAATATCATTATTATTTATAATGTTACGTTATCCGTATATTATAATGTACTAATGTACATAATATTATTATTATTACAATGCCGAATTATTGTTCAAATCAATTATTTATTAAACATATATTTTGTAAGAAATAATTTATTTGCGCATCATATGATATTATATATATTTATATGGGTTGTTCAAATATGGGTAATTTTTTTTGCGTTCATGTGTTTTGTTTGGATCTATTATTTTAGGTACATGGTATCGCCATCAAATTCTATATTGTATACACAAACACCAACATCATCGATTTTACTCGAAAAAATAACAGAATGTTTTACGACAACTTTTTAATATTTTTGATTGGATCCTTATCGTTTTAGGTAGGTACCACCCTACGTTCACACTGAATATACCTACATATAATATATTATATTAATATATTATTATTATTTATCAACACTATAATAATAAAAAAATTTGAAAATATAAAAAGCTTAAATAGCCAAACATTAAAATAGCATCATAAAAAAAATATCACGTGGCCAAATTCCAAGTAACCAGTACCTACTATTAGCTGCATATATAAATACATACATACGTACATACATACATACATACATACATACATACATACATACATACATAAATACATACATACATACATACATATATACATACATACATACATACATACGCATACGCTTAATTATTATTTTAAATCGCGTTAAATATAATATAAAAACTGCGGGAACTCTCATCAGCATAATATTATATAATCAAACCTTTCGCTTACTTATTTCTAAGTATTTCTCAGGATTCGGGGCGAACGTCGTCGTGACGCTTTTTTCAAATTAATTACTATACATATTATATATGCACAGCTCGCGGAAAACATAGTATAATAATTACAAATGAGCGACGTCATAATATTACACCACGTGCGAGACTGTACCAGCTAGAGATTTCATATTATATTGTACTATATCATAAAATATATTTAAGATATATTTTTATACCTTGACATGCGTCGTCTTTATAATCGAATGCCGCCGACGTCGACGCACTCGCAATAATGATAATAACAATTAATTTTGTATTTTAAAAATCGGGGCCGAGACAAAAGTCTGATATCGCCGTTTACTGTGAGCGTACCTACAACAGTAATAATGTTCGTAATATGGCTCTCGTACGGCGATGAATTAACTGTATAGGTATATAATATAACATGATACATAATATTGTGATACTGCACCGGTGCGGTGTGTTTTGAGTCGCGTGGAGGTGTTTGCGAGATTAATGATCTTGTAGACACCTTTTCGCTCGTCGTTTTTATTATATTATTATTATTCTTTTTTTCTCGCGGGGGAACGTTTAGAAGGAATTACACGATTTACGGTAGGAGTGCCATCTCTGCGGGGGGGATCGAGTACATTGTTGACGGCGGCGGGATACGGTCGCGCTCCCGTCAGGTATACTCGCCGCCGCCGAGTGCAGGTTGTGTGCCGTGTTTTTCTTCTTCTTTTAATCAAAGAACATCATTAAGTAAATTGAAACAGAAAATTCGGTATAATAATGTGATGATATTTAGTGTATACTGCATATCGCTGTATTTAGGGTGGCGCAATCGAATCGAAGTCACGGACGAAATATAAAATGTATAATATGTATATAATATCATATATAATAATAATTAATAACATGAAATGTATATGATACGGTTATTTGTCCCAAGTCCCGACTCGCGAGAATTGTATAATACCATTGACGGGATTATCCACGGGTGGCGGGGAATAACATTTGAAATTAAAACAAAATTTAAGTCCAGCTCAAATTTACTGAACCGCGCATCATTTGCTGTAATCGGTTTTATATAAAAAAAATAATATTATTATAAACGTAATATCTGATGATCGCCGCAGTTATATATACTACCCATATAATATATTATATTATATGATTAGGTATAACAGTTGCCAGACGCGCATATTATTATTATATTGAACTGCATTTTATAATAGCTATAGCTATCTGTATACAGATTACTGTAACGTTGTAAAACATGTCATAGGTATATTATATTTTAATAAAAACTGTATATTACGCATATTTTGTGTTAGAAAATTGAATCAATAATACCTGTAAAATTATGAAAACAGTACTGTTTGTATTTTAGTATGTTGATAACTGCACATTGTTGACTAACGAAATCAAATATTAATATTGTGTAATAAAGTAATATACTGTATTTGATTAATTTAATTTCGCATTTATAATTACACGACTGCGCGTGCAGGTGAGTTTCGTCACACTATACTTACGTATATAAATTACATTAGTCATAGACAAGATAGAGATACCTACGTATTTTTATGTCACGGCAGTTGTTAAGTATCAATAAAATAATCAGTAATAAAAGTATAGTCAATCGACTCAAAATACTCGATTAATATTATATGTTAAATATAAATATTTTATGTTTTCAGGCATTATAATGTTATTGTTTTGGTGACAACGTTCTACTTTTCAAGTAGGTCTCCGAGGAATTGAGAGGACGATAAATTAAATTGAATTGTCGTTTTAACTATTAAAACAATATATATTATTATGGTGTTTTTAGTGAGTATTATATTTATTTTTGTTTTATTAATTACGAAACTGGTTAGGTTTTATAGTCCTGCCCTAGTAATGCTCGTAAGCGAATAAACTATATTTTATTCAGGAAAAACGAGTAAAAGACAACCGTTAACGGCTTAATTTATTTAGTACGGATATAAATGCGCGTGTCTCGTGAACGGTCGTGGAAGTCTTCATTTTATGAGACAAATACGGTGATAATGGCTGTATATATACTACAATGTGTATTCCCGCCGGACAAATGGGCAGTATAAGCGAACACAGCATTAAAATCAGTCAGTTATTCGCATATAGAAACCATTTTGGAATTTCGACGACAAGCCTAAAGCCTATATTATATTCATGTATAGTACGCCGGTCAATTAATGCGTTGAAAATATTAGAAATATGATATACAAAATATAAAAAGGATTCAGAGTTTAGCAATCTATTATAGCAATCATTCACCTAATTGATAAAAATACAATTAAAATATGAATCTGAATACCTATAGAAAAATCATTGAAAAAATAAACATCCACCCCGAGTAGCTCCAATGGGCGCACACCCGACAACAATACATAAATTAGACTGTTTATAGCCCTCATTCAAGCAATAGTAATAGTAATCAATACTATAGCTCTGATCTAATACAGCCATAATATGACGTCGTGAAACAAAACAATATTATAATATAAGGTTGGGTACTGCAGCGTATTGAAATCCGATTTCAAAATGCGAGCGAGTGAGGTACGAATAAATATTTTTTGCGTCCAAGTTCAAGAACGGGTTTGAACGCAAAACGCCAAAGCTATTACGTGCACTTTATATAGCGTGCAGCAGTCGGCCAACATAGGTATAATATGTTTACGTACTGGTATAAACGTTACCGTCGTGCCCTCGAAAGCTGACACGCGCCTGTTTGCACTACACCAGTGTCAAGGTCTAAATTTCCGCATATAATATATAGGTATATATAATATGGTGCGCAACGCTTGTACCCACAGCAACTGTATATGTATATATATATTATATATAATATAATATAATATATATATAATATATTATATAAGTACCTACAATGTGTACACAACGTCGTCGTCGTCGTCGTGGTCGTCATCGTCGTCGGTGGCCGGAGGGCGATTATGTTATGGCGAAAAAAATTGCGTCGATCGGAAAAATTATCAATACACATAATATTATATATTATATGTACTATGATAATATTATTATAATTATTGTAAACGCAAATGTATCGAGCAAGTGTTAATAGATACCAACCTATAACTAGGTATAACCACTGCAATAATACGAATAATATTATATTTAAGATATATATATATATATATAACGACTGCTGCGATGTCGTGTGTACCTAATACACACAGCGCATACGTAGATTTATGTAATAATATAACACGCGCATATATACCTACGTATTACTCACAAGTTATAATAAGTTATACTTATGAATTATGTGGAATACTAATATAACAATATACAATATAATATAAATGTTGGCCAGCCGCGTTGCATTCCGACTTGTCAACCACACGCGGGTTGCAGGCACGCGCCCATAATATGATAATAATAACATAACGTTACCCAATAAATAAAAATGAGAAATAAAAAAAAAACAATAACACCTGGTTATGGAAAATGGTTGCAATAATGTTTCGAGCGCGTATTATACTATGTACTAATATATTATTGTACCTACGTATAATGTACATAATTTTATTTATTGTATAGGTAATTAATATATACATAATATTATTATTACGCTCATAGGAAACGCGCCTATTATTCTGAAGCCTACGTATATGGATTTTTTTAATTTATCGAATCAATTATTATTACTTGATACTCGGACACATTTTTTATGTCAATACTGGCATGCGATTAAGAAATAATAATAATACTATGAAGAAATAACCTAATGGCAGTAGCAGCTGTCGTGGAGGCAGTATAGGTAGATCGTAGTAGGTACAACATATTGTATGCTTCTAACAATAAATAACTTAATATATATAATATATGAGTACAACGAAATACCGATTTGAGACGCGTATACGACTCTATTAAAACGTCGTAATGAGCATAATATAATATTAATTTAATTAATACCACGAGTTTATGGTAAATCATGACGGTTGTTGAACAAAAAAATAAAATGTATAAAAAACTTTTACCATCACGACGGTACGCAGCGGTAACGTCGTGTAAAATATATAATATTAATCGTGGCAGTTATACCTATAGGTTATATTATGTATATACAATATCCATTCTACGTAACATTATAATATTATAATTTATAACGAATAAAAATAAATTAGATTGAGTATTTTTAAAGATCATATTGAGATGAAAACATTTTTCTTGCTACCTACAACATTTATTACAGTTTATGATATAGTTTCCAGCGTAACACGTAAATATGTGTTACGATTAAATACGATTTAAAAACGTCATTTTTATTTATGCGTGCGTATGAATAATAAATATTAAAAAAAATCTAAATAGTAAAATATTATAAAAGCCTCAAGGGCGTCAAAATCATTTTTAATAGCGTGCGGTGGAAGCATAAATAGTTGATTATTTAGGCAGGCCCTATTAATATATATATAGGTAGTAATGTTTTTGAATATGGATAAAAAATACAAATAATATGCTGTACCCATATTGCTATACCTATTACATGAATAGTGTTATACGATTTACCAATGTTGCAAAGTTTTAAAAACATCATTACACAATTAATTTAAATTTGTCTATTTTTTACAAATAAAATAGGATTGTTCGTCTCGATATTTCCGAACGAAATATAATATTTTATACATATTATATTGATATAGCTTTATTGTTACCTCACCTACACTATAATACTACCCCTATATTATGCGACAACGCAAGTTAAGTACGTTGCAAATTGACCACACAAATAATGTAAAACTACAGCAGCGGTGCAGCGGTCGCACGTCTTATATGATGGATAGTTTAGATACACGCTGCACAGTACGATGCACTCGTCTCCATTATATGTGACGTAAATGATATTCTAAAAACATTATAACATCATATTATGCATATTATGTTGTTGTTGTAATCGTCTGTAAGTGACTTATACCCCGCAAACCGGCAGTCAATAATAATAAAAAAATGAATATTAATACGACCAACACGCGCGTTATAATACCATCAAAGTCCGGTAGCCGATACCACGCACGTTTGAAAGTGCATCTCTCACTCTCCCTCACTCTCTCTCTCTATATATATATATATATAAAGTATCTACCTTTACACCTCTACTTCAGCCGGTATCTTGAGCGCCTCCTCGTCAATGGTTTATATTGTGTGTACCTATATTGTGTATGTACATCTATAGTATATCAACGGGCACTGCAGCTCGAGCTACTGTTGCCGCCGACGCCGTAATAATATAAAAAACGACGGCGGTGGCGGCGTGGACCAGGTATCGTATCACTTCGGGGCAGCCCCGAAGCACAGACACTCTTACATATATATATATTTTTTATTTATGTATACATGTAGCAAGTACCTACCTACCTACCATCTATATACCTGTCTACCTAATACCTTCCCACCTACGTTGTATTTGTGTGTGTGTGCATGGAGGAGTCTCTACTTCTGTCGAAGCCGCGCGTGTGTGCATGTGCGATGGGAGGCAAAAACACGAATTCCATTAACGCGCGGGATTAAAGAGATATAAAAATAAAAAACATCGGATCCCCGAAATCCCGTCCATCCGGCGACGACGACAGAGACGATCGCCTACCTGGACAACGTGGCACGGTATATTTAGGTACGTTATAAGTATATACTATATATACGTGTAGCGACCGTCGGAGTCGACTGGAAGTAAAAAAAAAATGATAATAATGATCGTAATAAAAATACCGATTGCCCTCGGCATATTATACGTTGCTCTGACATAATGAAAATATTTATATAGGTATACGACCAGTATGTACGGGGGCAATATTCGTCCTGACGTTAGTATAATAGGTGCATATTATTAATAATATTATATTGTATCTGACGACGATGACGACTAACTCGCAAAAGTGGTATGTATTAAAATACATTAGCAACATAATATTGCGTAAGTCTGCTATATGTAATTTTTTTCGAAAAGAGTCATGCTGTTATCATTCAGCTGTTAAAAGCTCAAAAAATAATAACTCATATTTGAGATGATTATTTTAACACAGTCGAAATAAATTAGTCTGTAAAAATTAATATAGTTTTTTTTCTTAAAATATTATTGAAATGCTTATTACGGAGACATTGACTGAATATCGCTAAAAATATAATCACTGAGTACTTAAAACCTGGGTGCGCCAAAACGGTTTATTTATGCACAGACAGTTGTACTATATATTTTATGGGTTTCATAAATTTTTAATCCTATTATATAGGTCGGGGTATTATTATATTATTATCGTCGATTTAAACTCGGTGAGTACATCTGCAGTGTGCAATTAAATGTTGATATCATACACCATTTTAATACCTACTTTACTAGAGGTAGTTGACACTATGTAGTAGTAGATATATCTCATAATATATATATATTATAATATTTTAGTATCTGCAGCGTGTTTATATAATAATATAATATTATACACATTACCTCTATTTACGCATAATAATAATAATAAACATATTACTATATTATAATACTACTAATATAAGGTATGGGTGATGATAATAATATATAAGTACCGAAACGTGTAATAAAAACAAACTACAACTCACTTACCGGTGTGCAGGAACAAGTGATTTTTCAGATTCGTGTGCTTGCTGAATCCTCTGTTACAAATGTGACACTTGAAAGGCCACGATCCGTTGTGCACATACATGTGAGATTTCAGATCGCCGGGCGTCGGGAAAGACTTGGCGCACAGTGTGCACTTGTGCGGTTTCTCCTGAAAACAAATACGTCATAACATTAAAACGTATACTAATAATATTGATATTATATATATGATAAGTGATAACGTGTCGATTTAACCAGCCACACGTATACACGTCAACTATATTATATCCTATTTTTTTTCCTACACGTATTATATTACATTATTATTATTATATAGGTATATAGTCCGCCGGGCGGTGTTGCGTTCGTTTACGGACGGTTTTAATTGAGTTTTCAACGAGGACGTTAAATACGAAATAACCGTTTTCTATACCGTCTGGGTCGTAAAAACCGATCGCCGCTGACGACCACTATAGCGCATTATTATTATACCGGTATACCTATATATTGCGCGATTTATTATTTTAACATATAAGTCGATTTCGAATCGTAAACACGCCGGCCACCGGACTTTGGGTTGGGCACATTATTATCATATTATAATAATGTCACAGGTGTAATTGTAATTGATCCGTCGAAAAAAACCGACTATAAAAAATGAAAAACCATCAACGACGTAGTACCTATTTAATACGAATAATAATAATATAACATAGGTAGGTATGCGATTCGCGAGGAGAGACGACGACATATTACTCTATACAGACGTCCGCAGGCGCCGCGGTCATTCCGGAGTCCGGACAATAATAATAAATAATAAAAATATTAGGTACTTTTATACACATTACGCACACACCTATGGTATAAAAACCATAACGGCGGTCGCGGTTTATCTCCGGGCGTCATAACGCGTTCGTTGTAATATACAGTGTTCACTGTTCATATAGGTATAACACTGTATAGATATAGGTTTGTTCCAAAATGATTTATTTTACGGTCTCGCGGGTAAAATAATCTATTAAAATATATATGATAGGTACCATATATAATACAGCTGGGTATACATCGTTCTGCACTTTTGCATGTCTCACATTACAGTCGATCGCGCGTAAAACGCGTATAGGTACTATATACGTTATTACACTACTATAATATAATGGTAATAATAATATTACGTGTTTTGAAGCGTCTATATTATTGTGGACGTAATATAAATACGCCGGAGTAAACCCTCTGGAACAGTCACGTTCTTATATTATTATTTTAATGCGTCTTATTGAAACAATTTATATTATTGTATTAATTGTAATAAGTTGATAAATAATAAATTTTGAATGTCAATGAATAATGTAGTTATTAGTGTTTAGCGATAATGCAGATATATAGGCATAAAGATTAAGTACAAATGAGATTATAAATAATGCCAAAGTGACTCATCGAACCTTACAATCGCGATATACTAGAGAGATTCGATTGCATAGGGGGGGGGGGGGGGGGCTAAACTTAATCACAAACTATTTTGACCTCATGATCTACTCTCGGTATACGAAATCAACGCGTTATCGTCCGCGTATTATACCCTCAGAAGTTCTAAAGTTGTGCGTTAGAACGCTACTGAAGATTATTTTATAGTATTTCGCCGGTCGCCTTGTACACGTAAGACACGCGCACATGCACACACCATGACGCGAACTATAATTATTGACGTTCAATTATTTATTTGTTCTCCCAACCCATACATCGCACGCATATAATAATTGGTTGAAAAATTTAATTTTTTCTTCCACCGCGCACCTGTTCACCGGTCGTCGTCGTGTGGATAATAATATTATGTACCTATACCAGCTACATCGTAAATACATGGCGGGAGAAAAAAACTAAATTTCGGACACAGCCTGCAGCATAAAATACACACATAGATATAGGTAACTAATATAGCTGATAATATATACGAACACGCGCGGTTCCTGCGATTATTCCAATATATTAAATTATAGGTACCTTGCGCAGACGCAGTTTTTGACGATTGAATGCGAAACGAACCTCTGCAGCTAGCAGACGAAAACCCGAATATAATTTAAACGCCGCGTTATTATTTACATAATATTATATATTATTTTATAAATATTATATTATACGGCACACACTAGGCAGCTAGGAAGGTGTTTACGCGGCAGAAGTATATAATATTATTATTATATCGTCCGCGTCGTATTACGACTATTACAAGTATAGGTGTATAATTCCGCTGGCTGGCGGGAAGCGCGCGCTCGCCCGCGGAAGACGGGGAAAAAGTCATTTCTGGTGAAGTCGGGCGGGGAGGAGAGGATAGCTGAGAAGTCGGCACCTGTTCGGCGCACGCCAAGGTCGCGCGAGAGGTCCGCACGACACGGACCCGACGGCCGTAGAAGCAGCAGCAGCAGCCGTCGCTGCACCGGTCATCCGGCCTAGGGGAGTCTGCAGCGCGAAACGTCGCGGGCACTTGCGTGTTTCCATCGCCGCGTACCGGTTTCCGTGCGCGTCACGCGGACCGTATATTATATTATTCCGACGCGCGCGTATCATACGAGGTGTAACAGAATGACTTGACGAAAAAAAAAATTATGCTACTTAAACGTATGACAAAAATTGTGAAAATTATATGATTGGTAAATAATTTAAGAAATATACCAACTCATGTCAGCAAATTCCCAGAACAAATATTTTGAAAAAAATTATTACGTTCCAAAATCATTTAATCAAAAAAATATTGATATTTTAAAAGATTCTAAAAAATAAACTACTTGACTTAGTTAAATGCTTTTACTATATCAAAATTGTTCTTACAATTCACAATTATTTGGCTATTTTTAATATAATATCCAAAAAAAATAAAACAAATTTAAAATATTTTATTTTCGGCGTTAAAAAATAAAATTAATTTTTTATATGATATATATGTAGCGCAAGTAACTATAAATTATACACAACAAATTTAAATATTGATTAGAACAAAAGTTATTCCAAAAGTCAGTTCTATCTGTCATACGCCGCCTGTATAAGTGTATTATATTATATATGTATAGTAATATTTTATATATATGTGTAATGCATATACGCATAGTTGCTAATATTATGTGCGCGTTATACACACTTATTAATATATGTAATAACCATAACGAGAGCATCCTACGAAATAAAAAAAAAACAATAAATAATATAATTACCTATGTATTATTGTTTTTAAATTATCTCACGCGGGGATTATAATATATTATTATATATTGTATTATTATATTTCGATATCACCAAGCGACCGGTATAGGTACTAGGTACATAATATAATATTATACTGCACCAGCAATGGGATACTGAGATGCCACCTAGAAAAATCGCTAAATTGCTCCGGATGTGACTTACACGAGGGTTTATAATGTAACGAGTGTAACCGACATTTTGTCCGCTATTCAGAAAGTTTTGTTTGTAGAAATGTTGTAGTTTGTCGATAGTTCCCAAAAAAAACATCTGCTATTTGGAGATGTCCGCTATTTAGAGGTGTTCGTTAAGGGAGGTTTCACTGTTTCATTCGTCGGATGGTATTTTTTCATTTATTTGTATTCATCTCCTATATATTATATTGCGGTTGCTGAGCGCGCGCTCACGCTCACCTCGACCAAGACCAGTCTTAAATAATCAGACGTTTCGATCGACTATATATACCAATACACAATATAGGTAATAGGTATATTATATTGTCATATACATATACGCACGTTTCCCCACTATTTCGTGCTGCACGCGATCCACGAGTGTATATTACGAATATATACGACGAATAGAACACGACTGTGTTAGTGTGTGTATCTAAACACAGTTTGCGTGAACCACCCGACCAAACCGGCTGCCGTCCATTGACGACGACGACGACGATGGGTATCGCCGGGCTACCGGAGGTTTAAGTAAATTATACATCATATATATATATATATACTATATATACATGTATGTATTATAGTAGGTATATACACGGCTTAATGTTATATCATACGTATAATATTATATATACGAACGAGGGAAAAAAAACTACCTTTCGATTGATTTGGGGTCTGAATGGTACACGACGAGGTATACCGTGCAATAAATTATATAAATTACCCATATATATTACGGACATTACACATGGAGAGACGGAACCGTACATGCGAAGACACTGCTGCAGCAACATCCATCGTTAAAGTCTCCCAGTCTGGTTTTTTGATATTTTTTTTCGCCCAACAATACAATGACGCATTTTTTCTTCTTTTTTTTTTACTAATGAGGAGTACCCAATATCAGGTATATAGGTACCACTAATATCGATTGTTTTGCAACGATATACGAGTCGTTGAGTCGATGGTCTAATATAGTCTGCTGCTGCAGGATTTTGTCATTGCCGAGAAAAATAACGTAGGTAATAAAGTCTTCTATATTATTGTATAAAATATATATAAATGTTTAACTACAGTTATATATTTTGGTACCCGTTGTACGTATATATATGTGTACACGATAACGACATAGCTTGCTTAACTAATATATAAAATAACGAAGCACGTTATTCTCCTGCAGCATATTATATTATATACAATATTATTATATCGACGATCGTTCACGTTGTATTATATTGGAGTCGGGTGATTTCAATCGGTGCTCATCATGCGGGGCTAAACGTCCTGCTTCAGTAGATAATAATATATAATATTAACAATCACTTCTTTTCGTTGTCAGGTTATTATATTATTATAGTATACGACGTCCATTATTTTTGACACGAAACTATATTATACAATGGCAACCGAATATATTTTACCGGTGTATATATTTTATTATTATACATATATATATATACGTTTATATAAATTATATTGTATATTTGTATTACGAGTACCTAGATATTGTAAACGCTTTAATAACAGTGTCTCATCGTGCTACAGCGACGACGAAGGGAAATAATTTACTATTATATAATAGCTATACAGGTATAGGTTTATATATGCTTTATGAAGCTTCCGTGTGTTTGCATTTGTGCGTGTGTATATGATAATGCGCGTATAGTTATTTAAAAGCGTTTTTAATATACATTCGGATAGGTGCGCATCATCATATTTGTCATAATTATCTTCATATAATCATCATCATCCATATGGGACGCGTGTAATTTGATTGAAACAGACGTAACTTGAGGGAATTGGGTGTGGAGTGATGCCGGGGTGCATTTGGTCCTAATGGTTGTCTGACCCAAATATACTGTTTGACGGGACCCCGCGTGTATAATATTATTATTATTGTATACGCACCTATGTATGTATATTATAGCAATCCCGGTCGCCTTCAAGCATAACGGGCCGCCGTCGCCGCCGCCCGCCGGTTAATGAAGAAAACGCGCGGGGACGAGACGATATAGCTGAACATAATACGTTCTTACAACAATATATACACAGGCATATGTATATTATATTATTATTATATAAGAGGTAAACACAACGTTCGTAACATGAATATAGTACTATACCGACGACGACTGTCGGAACGAATCGTAAGGGTACGCCACCTGTCCGCCGCCGTCACCGATGACTCTTCCCGTTCACACAACACAAGGCGAATACCTGCAGTACTATATAGTATATTGTATGCACATATATGTATACTGTAATAATAATTTAATAATTGTGACTTGCCTGGTAATTATTCGATCAATATAATATTAAATATATAGGTAGTACTGCTGCAGTAGGTACCTACCCATATGTATATATTTGTGCGTGTGATGGTATATGTAAGGGTGTGAGCTGCGCACAAAAGGCGAACAATGTATACATATTATATAGTAATAATAATAATAATAATAATAATAATGTTTTCCTTTCATATATGGACGGGGGAGCTAGGAGGGAGCCACAAAGAAACCGTACAGACCGCTCGTCTTTCTCAAATAATAATAATAATGATAATCATATTGAAAACGACTTCTGCGAGAACCCTTCGCAAGACCATTGTTCCCATTGTAAAACGATCAATACGACGACGGGCACTGCAACACCAAATGGGAGCTGATCCGACATGTTTTCACTATTAGGCCGTTGTACAATAATGATCATAATAATAATCAATTCTGATCGGCCGCGCGAGTCTTCGTGGTGTACCTATATATGGCGTACGTATAATGTATTATATATTATATTATAATATATACACCACAGCTGATTGTCGTCGCTGCCACAGTATCATATATTTTATTATATAGCGCATATTATATGTATATATGTATACCTATATTAACACGATATATGTTCGAATTCTGTACCCTGTAGACAAATCGTAATATTGTCGAAATAATAATTTTACCCGTTATCAATATTGACACACAAAACACTATAAATATAATATATACTATTTATAAATATCTATGATAATATCATGATGGCACTCATAATATGCGGACTGCAGTACAACGTCAGAACACCCCCAGCGCCGTTTCTGCAGGAGTCTTCGCGGGACGCAGACGCATATTATATTAGTCGCAACTTTAGGTCTTATAATATTAATATTATTATTATTATTATTATTCGTTATACAGTTATATACCTACCTATTGCGTATCTATTATTTTGCCTGGTGGAGGTTATTTAAAATTTGAATTTATGGTAAATCTCGTGTTGCGAGAACGGGCGAAAAAATAGAGGAGAAAAAAACTGGTCGCTTGCTGTTTTCGCAGTAAAATAATATATTACTCACGCGTATATTAAATGTACAGTCTCTAATCGATGTCGTCGTCGTCATCGCCGTCAGCCACGCGTTTGATTAAAAATATCAAACGCCGCGTAAACGATTCGAAGTGGCTGAGAAAAAAATGTAAATTATTTTATACCACGATCGGTCATTCGTGTCGTGCGAACAAGATTACCAGAGAATATATTATTATTTAATTTGATAAATATGGTAGGTGGGTGTCTACTGTATACACTATACATAATATATAATATATTGACTCGTTTATATATTATAATAAAATAATATATATTAGGACGGAACGATAATGTTCTCGTATATGTGATATTATTGGCAATATAATATTGGTACACTATCGCGCACAGCAGACGAACACCGAAGGATTTGGTGGCATGAAAATGCGCTACACATTGAATTTTATTCATCGGCTGCAAACGGGTTTTTTAGCTTTTTAACGAGATCGAAACACCGCAGCCGGTGTTTTTTTCTCGCATACATTATTATTTAGAAGAATATAATAATATATATTACACAATACGCATATATATAAATACAAAGATACATTAGGTACGTCGAAATGTACCCAATGTCCATAGGTTTCCGATAAGTACTATATTATTATATAAATACGCAACACACCGAGCTATATGTGTAATGTCCTACCTATCTATATATTGTATTACATTCGTATAAATCGGCAATCCATTTGCGCGTGAGTCTCGTCGTCGCCGCCGTTGATCGCCTCGCCTGCTGCAGAGGGTGGGGGTGTTGTGAGAATTGTTTCTCGGACCGTGTCCGAGATGTGTGTTTTTTTTCACGGGGTTCCGGTCTGTCAGAAACCCTTTTTTTATTTGTCGGAGGGAAGTAGAAGAATAAGATAATGGCGATTGTTACGATCCGCCGCCGCCAGCGCCCCGGCCAAGACGTACACACACACATACACTCACACACACGCACACACGCACACAAGGGAACGCCATATGGTTTTGTGAAATAGGAAATTGCTCTTCAAACGCCCAGCGCATATTATACATATAGGAGTGCACACGATACACAGTCATTTCCTTAAAAAAATAACACGCACGTGATGTAATTGCTTTTTTTCTCTGGTATTGTTGCGCGACAGTTGGCCGACAAAAAAATAAAGAAGTAATAATAATACGAACTTACAACAATATTGCTCCGAGGTGCACCTGACAAAAATATGCGTGTCAGCTAGGTAGATAGGTATATATGATATTATTATGTATAAATATATATACGATACCGGCAGCTACATTATTATTATATACAGAAGGTATTGTCGGTTGAAATTCTGTTCGATTCCTGATAAACCACTCTTGGAGCGGTCCAGAAGGATAATAATAATGTTATGCAATATAATAATCGAATATTATTGCCGCAGGTTCGAGACATCTGTAGCCGTGTTTAATAATAATTTCCAAGTATTCGCAAAATCGATATTTCATATACTTAAACGGTTTGTTAATAATGCCAAAAAAAAAAACGTGATATGGACTATCCGGAAGAAATAAAAAATGCCCGTGGTATTAATAATACTGTTTATAAATATAATAATATATTGGTCTGGTTTCCGGTATATGCATGGTAATTGCTCATACCGCGCGAATATATTATATTCCTACCTACTAACATTGTACAGAAATCGGGAACCCACTCGTTTTTATCTGAATTTTATCGTGATCGAATTTCACATTTGATTGCTGCGGCAAAGAGTTTAATAAATTGAGGTAATAAGGTATAATTTATAATAATGATATATATTACTATACATAATATATTTATAATTACGTAGGTATAATATAATATTTATACATGGAGGCAGACGCGACCTTCGTTGTTGCGCTTGTACGCGTAGTCTATACGATCATAATATTTATTCAACTAGGTAAATATAAATATAATATTATATTATAGCTTCATTTTTATATTTACTTAGATGGTATGTGGTACTTAATGTTGACTCGGATGAATTGCCGCGGTGAGGCGCTAACCTGTGATTGAAATGCTTTAAACGGTAGCCGAGTGAAGGTTACTACTCTCGAGTATTGGGTCTGTACGATGAGTTTTATTGTAAAACTAATACGTGTTATCAGTAAATTGTACACGAATTTTAATAGACGAGTATGACGAGCCTAGGAAGTCGAGTATAGAAATGAATGGCTAGAAATTGACGATTTATTATGCGTACTTTTCGACAACGCCGCCGCATTGCGTTTCCTCCCGTGCTGTCGACGGGCGCGTATTATGAAGACCGCAAAAATGTGGTATGAATATAATACAGGTAGAGCTGTATTATTATATTATTATCAAAGTATATATTATTAGAGATTATAGACTCTCGTAGAGCTGATGCATCTGCATGTACGCCGGAAACGTTTTGTTACCATACGTCTCATTCCCTACCATAGTATAGTACATAATATTATAGTTTTATATAGGTACCTACGCACACGACCGCAGTCCAACGCAGCAGCCGACGATTGTTGTTCGAATAGAATAAATAATATAATAATAATAATAATAATAATAATAATAATAATAATAATATAATCGTTTTAAATTCAATCGGTTTCGTCTATCGAGCGCGCGCGCCCGCGTTTAAGTGGCACGCGCTCCGCCCGCCGCCGCCGCCGCCGTCAAATTACGATTTCCTCCGGACCGCAAGCCGGTCATTAGTGTTTTTTTCTGACGGCCTCCGCACGTATATGTATTGTATATCTATATATATTTACAGTGTACACGAATACTTTGGCTATACACTTCTTCCTATTTCTTAATGGACCCGTCTGCTGCTGCTGCACTCGACACGACGACGACGACACTGCACGATAGACGACGATGATTTTGCAACTTTTCGTCTCTCGAAAAACGCCTCTTGTTTAGGCCTCCCCGCTGCCCCCGCTCAAGCGTCGTCCTAGCCGGACGAGGGTAGGTTCAACACAATGCGCTCTTACGTGGCCGCGCACTGGCGGCTACCGTGTGCCACGTAGTACTCTCCTTAGTACCTAAACAGGAAGTCATGTGGTCTCGTTTTTCTTTTCCCGCGGTTCGCCTTACATAAAAGGTACGAGTTAAATAATATTGTATATTATTATTATACGTGTTATTATGTAGGTATGTATATGTGTGTATTTCGGTTCGCTGGTTTTCGATAACGACCTCGACACTGCAGTATCTGGTACCTACAATCGTACACATGTACATTGTATAACATATACATTATACCTATATTAATTAAAATATATGTTATATGTACACTATGGGTAGGCGACCGCGGGAAATATAGTACCTAGTAGACTTGTTACATTATCTGATCGTCGGTGGCGCACGGAATGTCGTTCTCCAGTAAAATATAATTCGGATAGGACGTACTATAATATTATACAATACATATACGACCCTTCGGCCGTCACGGACACTGACTAGGAACCCTGAGTCGCAGCAGTATATCCTTTACTTCCGTCCGCGATATTAGTGGCATCAAGACGTCCGGTTAGGTTAGGTTCCGGAAATGTAATCGATTATCAACACTACAGGTGTACACAATACACACGAATAAAAGTATATACGACCGTATTCGCGGTCACGGTAAGCGCAGCTCTGTGATCGCGGTAAAATTTAATAAACCCGAAAGCCCCGCCGACAACCCCTGCACGGTGACGATATCGTATTAGGTAAATTTTTTTTCTTGCCGTTTGCTCCGTTTCAAACCGATGATGTTTGAAAATTATATCCACGCCGTACCACGGCTGTATCGTAAATCGCCGGCCACTCAGGTCAGACTAGATTTCCGCACCGTCGATCCCTGCATGTTATTATATTATAATATACGATCGGCAGACGCGTATTATATGGATAGGTACATAATATATACAATATACCTATATAGTACGCTTTCCATAATGCACCATCTATATGACATATTTGCCGTGATCGGGTTACTCGTGGTTCGAATTTTTTTCTCCTTTGATCGCCGCTTATCCGTATCGCGGACTATAGTTGTAGTGAGTAGGTACGTTGCGGTTATGTGCAACGTGCAACAGCAGTAATAACGGTTATATAGTAGATGCGCGTTGTATAACATACATCGTAGGTAGGTACATAATAAAATATTATTTATTATTATTATTGTTATTGATATCGGCGCTATTACAGCGTATGGGACCGAAGGACATGATATTATAGTTGCACACTGCAGAACATATACGTGTACATACGGTATATATATGACCGATATAATATACCTCATAAATACCGAAGAAACGGTCGTGTGCTGGTCATCAGCTGCCCTCCCGGCCACGAGCGAAACACAACCTTGGTCTGCACCCGAATATAATATACGACGGAGATACGTGACGTCGATAAGTCGCGATACGGTCCGGATAACATCGTACGAGTATATACGTGTGTGTGCATAGTTCCCACGGCGGATAACTACCATGGTCGCCGACGGGTGGTTGCGGCGCGGTATAGACCTGTTGCGGCGGGAGAAGAAACGCCACCGCTGCACCGGTGCGGTGCGGTGCACACGCGGGGCGATCATATTTTTATAGCTGCGATTAAGGTGCGCGCACGCCTCACGACCGTCCGTCGCTCTGACCGCGCGCGGCATCGCGTAAGACGTGCACCGTAACACGTCGCGACAATCGATTTTCGCGGAAAGCGCGTTACGACATAATAATAATAATAATTTATCGATCGCGATTCTGACTGCCCTCGGTGTAGATAATATATTTTTTATTTTATTATAGTGGTTTTTTTTTGGTATGCTCACCCCACGCCGTTTTCACGCTTCATCGATAACCCTGATTTTCGGAAAACATATTTCCAAGTACCTATACTTGTTACTTTATTGGTTATAGTTGTTGTGCAATTCGAAAACTTGCTTATAGCTGTTCTGTGCGACCGAGTGACGGCACGAAAATACAAAATATCTATTCAAATTCCTTTTCCAAGTGAATCATTAAAGGAGGTTTTTGGTTTGTCTAAAGTATTGAGCCCCGCGTGACTTGCCGGAGTCGAAATTTGAACGGACGAACATTTCGGGGCTTCTACAGAATTATTCTACTCCACATGCAGTTATCGACCTAACCTGTTGTATACATACAACCACAAATCAAGGGAGGGGAGGAGGGGCTGTAATAATTTACTATCGCGATTTAATACCCTATATCATCGTTGTGGCATTCAAATGATCGCGATGTCCTTCGACGGTTCTCATTTTCCCCGCGCGTACCCGCCAGCGCAATCGATACGGCGATTTCAATAATAATATCATAATAATAAAATTATCACCGTTTGCGTCGATTGCAAATAATACATCGTCGTGTCGTCGTTATTATTGTTGACGCGGAGTCGTGTGGCGTAGTGCCGTTCGCATTATATTTTATCACCGTGAGTTGCGTGTCCAAGAAGCATTTATATATTATATAATATATTGCGTACAATAATAATATAATGCACCGGCTCCGTCGACACATCAGCTGCCGCCGTCGCCTCCGAGTCCTATGTGTTTTTTTTCCTCGTTCATACTATATAATATTATTGTAACGCGATTATACAATAATAATTTATGGACCGCGCGGTCGGAATTTGCGGAGTCCTATGGTAACCATTACCGCGGTATAATAACCATACACATACCTATCGATGAAACGTTGAGCTTTTGATTGTCAAGCTGCAGGTAGGTACTTTGTTTGACGCGTGCGATATCATACAAACGTACCGTTTGATTATCAACGGTTCTCGATCGACCCGTTGATGAGATGTCCCGGAGACAGGGTTAAGATTATAAGCACTACGCGCTAACGTATTTTATGAAAAAAAATGTTGTTAAACGATTTTTTTTAATATTTTGATTTTATATTTATATGTATTAATCATAATATATATGTTTTTAAAATTAATTCTATAATAGTTATTAGTTTTCTTATTGATATTGCTGTTATGAACGATTTTTAATGCCTATGCCCTCCCGTGAGGCGTGTGTACCTATTAGAGGTGGACGGTGGTGGAAATTTGTTTGATGAAATTGTTATGATTTAATATTATTTAATTTGATTGGTATTCGTTTTAATTCGCATTTTCTTTTTAGGCAGGTACACACTGAGCGGTCAGTTAGGTGTATATTTTTATTGTCTGGGAAAGTATGTTTCTGAAATTCATACTTTCGCTATTCCTATTTGAACGAGTACTTATACGCCTATATGGTTGGTAATAAAAAATAATTGAACAAAGTTGTGAATATTTTTGATTGAGACCATTAGTAAACAACCGAAGATAATATAATATGTGGACTGTGGAGTGTTATATTATTATTTTGATAATTTTCCTGTTTAATAGAAGTGATGATAGGCGATAGCTCCGACCACAAATTATCTTTTCAACGTTCCTGTGCTTGTTCTATTTTAACGCAATATAATATTACGATGATTAAACGAGTTGGGAGGTACGTGCAGATATTTGTATCGATGAATGTATACGTCATAGTACAACACTTTATATTGTAACTGTAACGACTGGGCCCCAGTTGTAAGCCTACCTACAGTACTTACTTATATTTAGTCCGCTATTGAGTAACTACTACACGGGATGAATGTATTACGGGATGAATAATAACTGAATATATTATTTAGAGTTTATGGAATAAAGTTAGTTAATTATTTTCATCAGTAAAGGTAGAACAAATTACCATTAGGGTAGTAGAAGTCTAGAGAAATATATATATAGTAGAGGGTATACAGGGGTGCCTGTTTTTTCTCATCATAGTTATTTTATAGATCTTCATCAAATCCAAGCATTGTATAAAAATAAAATAAGCTAACAAATTTTCCACTAGGTGATCCACCGCGTATAGAACCATAAACGTGATGCTGTCGTTACCTATATAATATTACATCGATATATCATACCTATACCAACTACAATTTCAGGAAAATAATCACACATCAGGTGATCTCTAATGATACATATAGGTACCTACAATGTATATACTACCTATTATACACATGAAGAGAATCGCAACCGATCCCGCGATGAGTGTTGCAGCAACTATATTATAATATACGTCCTATCACCGTCAACCGGTTAGACGAGATGAATTTTGGTTCCAAATTTAAACTATATAACCAAATGCACATACTACTATATTAATAATATATATCTAATATTTAATAATATAAAGGTTCGGGTCACGTCGGAAACCACTTTTTCCTTCGTGTTTACGACAAAATTGATCGAAATATTAAAAACCATTCTGGTTTATTATACTAATATGTATACTATGTTTTTTTTAAATTGCGAGCACATAATAATAATAATAAAAAAAGAAAAAAACACGAAATTAAACCACCAGTATCCGGACACCATCTCCACGCGCGGAGACCCAGCCACAAATAAGTAGCTCGGTGTTACGTGTTCCACATGATTTTAATTTTAATTCCGTGTATAATAATTATTTGAGTTTGAAAAAAAAATCTGTACACACTATAACCAATCCACCGCGCGCAGAGATAATAATAATCTGTATGCCCCACAGACTGGTTCAGACGTATTATTAAAGACCCATAATCTTGCGTGAGTCTTGGAACATTAAAAACGTCGTATATATATATAATGTACAGCACACACACACACACGACTGACCGAAGCGGTGTGGATCCTGTCTTTAGCCCTCTCTTGTATTACAGTCACGACGGTTTAGTTGTTAACTGGCCGACGGTTTATGGGTATGTTAATATTATTATTAATAATACGATTATTATTATACATGTACACGACGAGACTCTTAAACGTAATAGTGTAACTCGACTCCATAGGTACCGTGAGCCACCGTTCGAATATAATGATTGATTATCGCATTTTTATCAATATTTTCATTCGCGTTATAGTAACAGGTATATATAATAATATAGAAAAATATATAATATTATGTAAAAAAAAAATAATGATAATATAATAATTACCTACATTGTAATTTACGTGTTTAAAATGTGTACGTATATATATATACACACGTCGCGTTTCGTATACATTCATTTATTCGGAAGCATATTTTATAATATTATAGGTATAGTGTTAAAAATGTAAAATAAAGACTAAATACAATACCTATAATATATTTATACGATATTTTGATTAAAACTTTATCGAAATCTAGTGTTTAAACCAGGGACTGGAACCTTTTGAATTTATCGGTATCGGTTCCAGTACTGGTTCTACAAAAATAAAATAACGATTTCGGTTCGGTTCTGGTTCTTTTATGAAAAAAAATAAAGGTACCGGTTCCAGATGATTTCGGTACCAAAAAGTATAATAATTTCAAATAGTCATCCAGAGTGTGGGTATAATTGAGGTTAGGTTAGGTTAATTGAGGTATGAGAAATATTAGAAAACTCATAATATAGCATAGATACATAGGTTATATACAAAACCGTAGTAATACCTTTAAATATGATAAATAAAATTATTTTATTTTTGAACCTTAAAGTACCTTTTTAATTTAAAAATTCCGGTTCGGTTCCGGTACTTTATTATATTAAAATAAAGGTTTCGGTTTCGGTTCCGGTTCTTAATATTTTAAAGGTTCCGGTTCCAGAACCGGTTCTTTTAGGTTCGGTTCCAGTCCCTGGTTTAAACATTGAGAATTTTGTTTATCATTGGATTTGTATAACAATATGTGCCTATACAATTTATAATGTTCGATTTGTTAATCGAAAATGCATATTTGGTGGTGGAGAAGAGAAAATTGTTATCGATCACAGTTAAAAGCCAAGTTAAAATAAAACATTCACTGGAAATATAATGACTAAAATATGCTATAATAAGTAATAACCGATTTTAATAGGTGTGTAATATTTGGAGAAAAAAAATCTGTCGTGAACAATTTCGTGTGTTGGATCGTATAGAAGACGTCATTATAATAAGAGGTCAACGGTCTGGTTTTATTGGCCTTCTATAATAGTGACCGAACTGGGTAATTTATGCTCTACTGCAGACTATATATACTTATAATATGCATTTAATATTAGGTACTATTGAATATCATGCGTACTTATATATATCGTTAAGCGAACGGCGAAAAAAAAAAGTCGTATTTCGACGGACAATTTGTTTTACTATTTTTTCCCGCCGCGGATTCCACATATAATATAATATAATATAATGACGTGGATGGAATATAAAAAAAAAAAATGTTTTTTTATTCAAAAGTAGGAATTATATTATAGGCTTACCTTGATGTGAGTCATTCGGTGGTAGTAGAGATTAGAACTGGCAGTGAACCGTTTTCCGCAGACGCCACACTGGTGCGGTTTTTCGCCGCTGTGGATTCGCCGGTGAGTGTTCAACGAGCTGGACGTCGAGAAACCCTTGTTGCACACTGCGCACACGTGCGGCTTTTCACCTGCGTGAGAAAACGTATGCGTATAAAATTATACAGTTATAGGAAACGATTTTTCACGCCATACGCGGGTATGATAATAATATTATTATAATATAATATACGGGTGTTATATCGGCGCGCGGATGTCGGTCAACAGGATCCGCGCGACCGTAGATTTTGATCCGGACCGTGGGAATCGAATACGAGAGACGATCATGATGGATATATAATAATAATAATAATAATAAAAAAAAATTAAAATATGGAGAAGAAAAACATCGCCGTCATCCGGTCTCGGGAAACGATGACCTAGCGGAGAGCCAGTGCGAGCGTATATTATCGTAATCGCCGATGTTTATGGACCAGTCTCGTACATATTATACCTACCTATGTATGACGCGAAGTCGCTGTTGCGGTGAGCTTTCTGCAGCAGCTTTTTTTTTTTATTATTATTATTTCAATCGAACGTGAAATTATCTACATTATCTACATTTTATTATACTATGTACGCGTTGTGTAAGTTTTATTACACTAAATGCACATCAATAATATAATATATGCATATAAAACCGCCGCATTTTATGGAAATATAATATTATTATGTGCAGTATACACGTTAATGTTATATTATACAAGTTTATATTGTCGTCGGCAAAGTACGAACGCCATGGTTCCCCGCTGCACCGGTAAAATATACATATAATCAAACGGTATAGTATTATGTGAGTCTTATATGATAATATAATATGTAAAATGTACCCACTGTCTGATGCGTGTTTGTCAATCACCTCTAAAACGTCACGAAAACAATCATTTTGCGGCCAGTTCAAACAGATTGTAATATTAAAGAATATTATATGGGAAAAGGTCACGAAAAATTGTGTCCGGCACGATTTATAATATAACGTTTATGTGCGTGTTTAATGTTATACGAAAGTTTAGTAAATATGAAGGTGTTAGAATTAGAAGGGGTCCGTGCAAGAACCAGACCGCTCCATTTCTATCAATTGTTCAGGACGAGGAAAAGAAATGTTATCTCATTTACCACCATTGACGGGAAATAATTCATTTTGTAACTTCTTTGGGAATCGATTTTTCTGATTTTGATTCCAAAATATAGATATTTCTTCCATGAATAATATTCCACGAAAAACTGATTTTTGATAAAAACGGAGCTGTCTGGTTCTTGCAAGGACCTCTTATATTATTATTTATTGTTATATATTTCGGAGTCGCAACGGCTGACATTCCGGAACGCCGCCGCGTGAAAACGAAAACCGTGCGAATATATACCTAGGTATATAAAGTAGATGTTACGAAATCGCAAAATGTTGTCGAGTAAATTAGTGTTACCGTCACTGCGGTACATCATGTAATGGTTTCTACCATAAACGTACCTGTGTGGGTTCGCATGTGTCTCTTGAGCAACGACGGTCGGTCGAAAGCTTTGCGGCACACCTCGCACGGCAGCAGGGTGCGCTCGCCGCGGAAAGGTCTCGGTTTCACCGGAGTCGTGTTGCACACGATCATGTTGACGTTGTGGTCCAGCGAAGCCGTGTCGCCGGACAAGGAGTTGGCGGAAGACGATTCGCCGGACAACGATTTGCGTTCGTCCGTGTCCAGTCCGCTGGGCGGGGAAGACGCCGACGACGCGGAGGACGTGCCGTACGCTCGGGACAGTAGCGACATGGATAGGTCCAAAGGTGAGTCTGGAAAAAAAAATCCAACGGCATAATATTATTATTTGCATTAATTATAATCATCCGTTGATATATTAAAATATGACATAGTAAACTATATATTGTACCCAATTCGTGAGGCAACAAAAATATAGTGATATGGTTTTTTATTTTATCCGTTTTCGATTATTTAGACTAGTCGTAAAACTGCACAATAATGTAGTTTTAGCATGACGGTAGAATATTTTGTTAACACAAGGGTGAACACTAAATTTTTAGGACCGAGTATACGCATTATCTATATACATAATATAGTATATTATAAGAAAGCGCATACATTTAAATGTGGTTTTTGCTCTCTCCCGTTGTAAGATTATCCGTAAAAAGAGACTTTGTGCTTGAATACATTTAGATTAGATTCGACACGCGTCGTTATTAAAATATATATTATTATTATTATAGAGGTACCTAGCGTTAAAGGTAGGTATACCTACATTGTGATTACGGCGACGTGAATATTATTATAAACCGCGGTCGATTATTATTATTATTATCCGTGCGGACCCGAGAAAAAGCCACCGTGGTCTCGTCGTCCGCCGTTATAGTTCCAATTAAAACGATAATCTCGCCAAGTCGATCGTCTATGCTGCTGCTGCTGCTTATTATTATTATTACTCTATAGTCTATATACTCTATACATATATTATATTATGTAGGCAAGTACGTAGTACGGGAGTCAATTTATATTCGGATTTGGATGGAAACGGTTCGTGTCGCGTCCCGTACGCGCATAGATACGCGATTCGATATACGCGCTTTCACGTCGTCGATAATATGTCGGCCTGTGGAGTATATTTTTTCAACGTCTAGGCGGATGGTTAGTAAGTTTTCCGCGACAAAACCAGGCCAGATGCGATTCGGAAGACAATATTAATTGTCCGATTATTTCCGTTTTGAATAGGCGAGTACTTTATTCTGTCTATTACTATACAGTCATAGTATAGAACGGCGCAAGACAACCGTCTTCTCGTCGACGATCGTAGTGCAAATACATATATTATTTTAAAGAAGAGGTATCAACGGTCTATATCAAATCGTCTGCTGCTTCCGAAAACTGTATTTATACTGCTGCGATAACGGATAACTGTCCGGTGTCCATCACGAGTCGCGATACGTGTCCGTCGAATTAATGACATTTCCAGTCCACTTCCCACAGTACGAACCTTCGTACGCACTGGGGCCGACATTCACCATAGATCTGCAGCAGTGGTCCAAGAGACGGACGCACGACCCATCGTCGAACAATGCGTTTGCGGTGGCGACAGACGTGTAAACTAATTTCGGTTCTACATATTAAATCTCTAACTATAAAGCAATTGTCATATAAAACGCAGACGGCCGCGGGTTATTATAGAAGCCTTTCAATAACTATAGTAATATTAAGTGGGTAACTATATGACGTCGTGACGATAAAACGTATATTATTATTGTATTATACAATAACGACACAGTGTCATAATTATTGTCGTACAACCCTCACTCATAGCCATACGCGCGTCGTACTATCCGTGAGTATTTGCTATAATACAGCGACTATATTATTAACTGTTGTATAATATTTCATTTTTCGCGTTATATTATATCGTTTTCGAATCGCGTGGAAAACGCATGTAATAAAGCAGCGGAGCACCCGTAAAAAACAAAGAAAAAAACCCGTTCACCTAAATATACCTAGATACGTAGATTATATACCTACTATAACACTAATATTATAATCCCATCATAGGCGTGCGTAGACTCCATGGTTCGTTGGTAGTGGTGTTGGTGATGACTGGTGGACGGTGCATTCCTTCCACGCAATCTTTTACCAAAACCTCCCAACAACCAAAACAATTTTTTCATGTTTTTTTTTCTATTTTAAAGACCGACGAATAAAAAATAACAATAATATTATCTTGTTCTCTCAAAGCCCATGATAAGAAAAAAAAGATTTTCGTAAATCGTCAATTTATTTTCAGGATTTTAAACGGTAGCGGCAATTATAATAATACCCATAAGTGATTCGTCGATTTTCCGAGATAGAATATTGCACGCTTATGCATCCCATATATATTATACTATATACGTATCTAATAATATATATGTAGATACACGCGGTTTTTCTCCGTCTCGGTCTCGCGTGACGACCGATAATATACCTATATGCGTTCATATACCTACATGCACACACACACACACGCATATATATACATATACACATATATATACGTATATATAGGTACCTATATATACGTACATATACACAAGTACAGATCGGAGAGACGGACGCAAATCAAGTCCGTGTCACCGTCTCGGAGAAACGCTCGGGCCGGGGGATGAGAAGAGCCGAGGACAATACCCGCGCCCGACGACGATCGGGCGGCGGCGGCCAAACAATAGAAGGACGTGCCGCTACCGTTTGGAAGTGACTACCGCCTCGGCCACGGGGTATAGGTACGTTAGGTACGCAAGTACGCGTATATAGGTATAATGTGTATACATATGTATATATGTGTGTGTGTATGTATGTATGTATAATAGTGTCTACTGCACGTATATACAATAATAATAATAATATAATACTCGCGCGTATATATTGTCGCCGCCGCCGCACAATCACCAATAACCAGAACAATGGACAAACCGTACGCATTATTATACAACGATATTGGTCTTTGGACGTGTACGCGTATCTATGTGTTCGAGTGTGAGCGTATATGCAGTGTGCTCGTATCGAAAGCGTATTCCGTCTCCGTTTTTTCCTACTAGGTTTATATTATTATATTATATTATGCTCTCACGGTGCACACGCGTATATCATGCGGGATTCCCGGCGTCGTTTTCATTTCCATTTTTCGTTTTCACTCCGTCCCATGATAGCAGTCCCTCGTAAGGTTTTACGTGCGCCGGAGTTACGATAATATTATGTAATAATTAAATTTCGGAGGTCTAGAGCGCGGAACGCTGGACACGCCGCAGCCGCGGCGAGTTGGAAATTCGACGCAGTGGCTCATCGTTATTGTCGTGGTATACCATTTTTATACCGTCTATATGGTTCTATCGGATTTTATGTACCCGCTAGTGTGTATATTATATCTACACATTGTACAAGTACGACGCATTATGATTACGAAAAACCAACGCGTTTGGTATATTGTGCGCGCATATTCCTACGGTTGGCACCATCCGGTGTAGTTTATATAATACATATAATTATTAGTATGGGTATATTGTAATAGTAATATAATATAATATTATGTATCGAGCCGGTAAACGCATTATTATATATAGGTACGCTGCAGCAATAACGTTGTAGTGTCGCATTTTTTTTTATTCACACGCCGCTCGAGGCCGTTTTACGCGGTATTAATTCAAGTAGCCGTAAACAGGACGACGTACGTATCATTGTAATATTATAATATAACATATTGTATGGTATACCGTCGTATAAGGCTAGGGACAAGGTCACTTCGCGTCAATCTACTCAGCTGGGCCCACGCCGGCCGCCTCGAAGACGTCCCCCAGCAGCGACCTCGGTCGTTGGAAACAATAGTTATATAATATTATGAATGTCTCATCTCATTACGCGGAATCGCCGGGATTATTCCATGTAATATATTACGATGTGATCAACCAAAATAAAAATTGAATGGAAAATCGAGGGTTGAAACCTTCGGTGGGACCATCCGCGTTCAGTTTTAATATCATGCACTGCACACGTATTCGCGGTGATAGAATGATGATGATTCCTCTAAAGGATTAAATCAAACAAATATGTAAATAAAATAATTTAAAATAAAATAATAGTGTACGTTATAACAACAGGGGTATGTGCAGGCAACTACAAAAATGGGTACGTCGACCGAATTAAAATATTCTATACAAAAAATTAAACGGTGTAACCTTTTTCGAACGTGGATAACAATCATAATAATATATTATGTTAATGTCATTGAGACGTTGACGATATAAATAGGAAAAAAGAAAGCGGAGGAATAGTACCAATAATTTAATGCGGACATCAAATTAATAAAGAGGTTAGAATAGTACCTATATATAGATAGGCAACCTAAGTATAACCTAAAAAAACAATAAAAAGAATAATCAATTACAGCTAACATATTATATATTATGATAGTGGACAGAACCAAATAATTATAGACTTGATTCGATTTCCATTTATGTCTGCTCTAGAAAGACGTGTGTGCAAAGGAATCAATAATAGTAAATAATATACATAGTAACAGAGGAATATATAATATTACGATTTTGACGACCGAAACGTTAATTATTATTGAGGCTCGTTTTAACTTTTAAATCATCATAGATATACGATTTTCGTTCGATAGGAAAAAAAATCGCTTAAAATACCGTGGGTAAAATGAAACGAGTAAAATAATAAATGCTGCACGTTTGTTAATTATTATCATCAGCTGCAGTATATGGACACACGTAATTAACGAAATCGTTTCGTAATGTCGTGAGCGCGTATCATCGCCACGTACTATTATATAGGTAAGATATGGAGGCGTATGCATAATATGCGTTTATTATAACGCGTATCTATTATAATATCGCGTCGAATAATGTGATATATATTATGGCAAGTAGGTACATTCTAATATTATTATTATGTTATAGGCTATCTAAAAACGGTTTCGTATAATATAATATCGACGATCGCCAAATGCGATTCGCCTCGGCTGTAAAATACATTACCATTATTTCGTGTGTTTGTCGACGTACCTATAATATAATAATAGCTACCTATATATAGTATTTCACAACATCTCACATCTCGAGTCCGCTATTATAATAATTCTATAATACAGTCTGTCGGCCGTTTTTCCGCCAGTCTCGCGGACACGAGCATGAACCCCTTCCCCCCACACACCACCGATCACCAAACGTAATTAGCCGGTCGAACTGTTCGGGAGCCAACGTCGACGTGGTGAGTGGATGTGGCGAGTGAGGGGTGGGTGTTGGGAGGGAAATCGTAATGCATTGTTGATGCGGACGACGTGGCTCGTGCGTGCCTAATGTACATATAGTACGCTTGTTAGATTCGGCCCCGCGAGAGGAGAGATAAATGGGGGAAAAAAAAAAATAGGTGCACACGTATAGCGCACACGGTCGGAGGCGCACACACCACGACTCTTGTTTACAATAGTCGATATACTACCGCGGTCGCACTGTATAATATGTGTTCGTGTGTAATATATGAGTATAATATATTATTACAATATATAATATACAGAATGGGCCCATTATACAGAGTGCACCGAGCGGAGACCGAGATGACTGAGGAGGAATAGAGGAGAATGAATGAGCTGCAGCAGGAGATTAACCCGCGAGTCCCTAGCGGCGGCGGCGGAGGCTGGGACGAGGAGAGCGGTGCCACCGATTTCGTGTCGAGATTTAAAGAGATTGACGAAACGAGGTGTTATCCCGAGACAATGGCCCGGGCCGACGAAGTGTGCCCCGCGCGTTTGTGGGTCATTATTGCAGACGTCACGTTTTGAAATTATTGAAAGGAGGAGAGCCCGGCTCCTGCCCATTGCAGCAGCAGTGACTTTTCGGACGGGACCGTTCTTCTTTTGTACGGCCAACCCGATTCCTTTCAGCGGGACAAAAAAAACACTCTGTCGGACCGACACGTCGCGGACGTCCGCGCATATAGATCTCGCGCGTGCGTTTCTCCGGTTGTTTTTTCACTCCACCTCGCCGCCGTCCGCGTATATTATATTATTATTATTATTATTATTATTATGTTGAGCGTATAATAATAATAATATTATTATTATTGTTGCGTACAGTATTCACGTGTGTACTCGATTCACGACGACCGTCACTATAGCTGCCCGCCGTACGCAGTCGGCCGGTCTCTATCGGGACACAGGAAGCTGCCGCTGCAGAATGTAAAAAGTCTTATTTTTTTCCTTTCGCGCTCATATCACTAAATTGTCACGTTCGAATAACAATATGTAGTGACCTAACATCATATTATATTATCGGACTGACTCCACTCGTGACTTCCCGACAACGGAAATTAAGTGGTTAGCAACGCACTCATTTTCGATTTTATTAGTTTCTTAAAGATGTTGCGTACAGTTATTAAACGTCCGCTGCTGTTTTGCATCAAAATTTACATATTTTACATTATTATTAAGTATTATATTAGGTTAATCGGTGTACAGTGGCGACGATAAAATATTACTGGTAAATGCGACTATAGTGAGATCGCTGGCGTCCGGATATAGTATTCTGCAGCACTGGTATAATACGAGGTGAAACGTTTCTATAAGATAATTACTATATTGGAAACGGGTGAAAAAAATAATCTATATTATAATGATTACTTGAAGAACTGTCATTTCTTAAGAGTTCTGAGATTTTAATTGGACCGACACGTCCGACGCGCGTAACCGCGTACACATATAAACGCAGTAAATACACATATAGCTATATATGATATATATATATGGGTATAATAATATAGGTGTAAATATATATTACATATTATATATAAATCCTGGATCCACAGATATATATATAATATATATACAATAAATAATATTATTAACCATATATTATATTATGTGTGTATTGGTGTCTACATGACTTTCTACCTAGAACGGATAATCGCGCAGCAGGTGGTGTGTATGTACTATCGACAGCTCGAAATAATATTATATCGGAATCGTATAAATTACACCGCCGACGATTTGTATGTCATTATACTATTATTATTATTAATGTTATACGAATATGACGAAGCGTGCCTCGTTCTACATGCAACGACTGCTATAATAGGACGTGGTGTGGTGAGGAGATGAGTCTATATACGCTGAAAGACACTGTAACGACGAGCGCTGCAGTTTTCGATGGAAAAATTAAATCGTAACCAGGTCGCGCGTAACACGGTAAGCGTAAAGCCTCCGACCGGCTATTATAATATTATTATATTGTATGCATCGGTTCAGGTATCGATAAATCACGCTGTAGATCGACGATCGTCCCGCCGGCGTGTATAACGTATATATGGGTAGGACGACGTCCGGTCTCGGCTTGCGGGTGGTGGGTGGTGGGTACGGTGATCGCTGAGGAGGTGCAGGACGTCGGGTGTAATGGCGCGGACGACGACGACCATTGTGGCGGACGACTGCAGCGACGAGCAACGACGAGACAATTGCATTTAATGTACGAATAAAATGCAAAAATGCATCGCGTGCATCAATCGGACCGCTTGGTTATAATGGCGGAGTCGTGTCACCGGACGGAATGCACCGAATTGTCGGCCCCGTCGCCGCCGCGTCACCTTGGCGATATTATATATATTGTGGCGGCCGCCAAGAGATAAATATGGCATTCCGGCGGGGGCCCCCTCGGGTCTCAAAGGCGCCGACGATCCCATTGTTTTCCGCCGCCGCCGGTGTTCGTTTATTCGTCTATATGTGCGCACATGATATATATAAAACTATGCGTATCTCTGTTATATAAGTAGATAGGTAGGTACCTAACTATAATGCGCATTTATATATGTGTATCGCGATCCCGATGTAATTATTGTCGTAGTCGTAGTCGTCGTCGCCGCCGCCGTTCACGCATATACATATAATATATATTATCATAATAATACTTCCGACCGGCTTCTGTTTGTCCGAGCGCGCGCGCGCGCGCGTAAAACCACCGACGGGCGCGATCCACCGGGCAAAGGACCGCCGTGGTTCAATTAGTCGGCCATTTGCATATATATTACATTACTATTATTACGTATATTGTAGGTACGCATATTATATACCGACTTCAATTACTGCGGTAATCGCAGGTCGCCAGTTCCCGCCGCCGCCATAAGAGCTGCACTCGCACTCGGCCGACGTAGTTTTTTTATACATTTTTTTACCTAGATCGGTCTGACGCCGGACCGAGATCGTTTCGAGTGCACATGCGTGTGTGCGGACGACGTCAAATCCGAAAATCGAATATATACCCGCCACGATGATATCATGCGATCGGATCTCCACGCGCGCGCGCGCTCGGGATCGCCTGCCGACTGTGCAGAGGACCACTGTTTTTATTTATTTTTACGTATACCGATCGATCTGCACGTTATAATAATTATTTCAGGTACCTACGTATAATATAATAGAATATATATATAATATATATCGCGTTATATTATCGATCGCGTGACGCCCCGAGACGGCAGCTGCTGCTCGTTGCTGGTCGTAAAAATTCTAGAAACGTGATAACATCGCTGTACCAGTCGTATTACTGCGCGTAATAGATGTCATTGAAATATCGATAATTTCACATATTATTTTATAGCATAACGATTTAATGTATGTATAATATAATATATTGGAGCTGGTACGTCCTACGTAAAAACGAAGGGGGAGACAGTAACGTAGCCGCGAACGATCGCTGTTTTTGCGGAATAACGACGACGTACGGAAATTGCGAATTATGTCGATATGACATCAAATCGTTCACCCGATCAGGTACTGCAGTGGCGTATTTACGGAACCCACTCATTGTTTTTACGGCATTATAAATAATGATTATACACATTGTAATTCCTGCACAACTTTGTGTTGGGAAAATCATGTGGACAGCCCCTCCCACCTCGTGAAAAATTCCTAAATACGCCACTGATGAGGTGAACAAGCTTGTACTATATAGACGTTTGATTGGAAAATTCAACGCTGTGTACCTAGTATTATCTATGCGTAAGTAAGAAAAATGTCTATATGTAAAAATGTATGAGAAAAACTCGCGGGAAAAACACGATCGATTAAACGTCGCGCAAATACCGCCGTCGGAGGCCTTATCGGAGGGGTAGGAATTCGCGGCGTGGTTTTCGCCGCATTCGCAACGTCTATCTCGTATCGGTATCGACTTGTAGTCGGCGATCGCGGCGAAACTAACAATTATATATACAAGGGCGTTATCGGCGGTCATCGGCATGCGCTTGACCCAGGAGACACGCGTGACGATGTATCGTGTTATCTATATAGAAAGGTACCTATGGCCGAGAATTCAATCTTCGACAGGGACTTCGAAGACGATGGTATAATGATAATGACTGTATGATAATTATAATCTATAGAGAGACTTACCTTCCAGAATTGTGTCCATCGTGCGTCTGTACAGCGTGTTTCTCAAGTAGTGTACGGCGGGCATGAAGAATATCTCTTCCGGTCGCTCGGGCAGGTAGTGCACGATCAACTCCGTGTTGGCGGGTATGTTTTTGATCACTTCGTACATGGGTTCGCCTGTTCGGGAAAAATAAAATAATGATAATGATCGTCGTAAAAAACATCTGCAATAATATGAAACGCGCATGACTACAGTTTTCAGTCTCGTTTCACACACACGCGCGAGCTCGCTCGCGATCCGACCATAAATCCACACACGGTGTTAAATCCCGAACAGGTTCGGCAAGATACCCGAATATAATCGCGTAATCGTCGTGAATAAAAATAAATAATAATAATAAAAACGTATTTCGGTGAAATAAAAACATATACATATATATATATATATATATATCGAACCGGTTGTTGATGTGTGCGTACCTTTTATTTTGGTTCCCAATACGTTGACATGTTGTTCGGAATGGTGCTGCGTGATTTTCAAAAACCGGACCCAATTACAATAACGCACTCGGAGTCTGTTCACCTCGGTCACCTGGTCGTAGCAACCGAATCTGTGCCTTATCTGAAACAATCGAAACGCACACGTATATGGTTATAGGTTCGTGAACGAAATACATATTATAAGAAGCTGGTCCGAACGAATTTATTCGTTGGGATAACGATTACGTATACATGTATATAATATATTTTCTATACTAAGTATGTGCTCCGTACTCGACGAGACCTACCCGCAGCTATTATACACGTTTACATTATATTATATCGAGTTGCAGGTTGGTAACGAAAACCTTTTAAAGGATTCATTAATTTATAAATGAATAAACATTATAAAAGAGCAAAAAAATCGACACTGCTGCAGTAACAAACGACAAAAAAGTTTAATGATAATAATACACAATCGTTTCTGCTACAGGTTGCCGTTTGTATAATGGAAATGCGCATAATAAGCGAGATTTGTTAATGAGTTTCAAATGCATTTTCAATCGTATATTTATAAGACGCCGTCCGACTCTTATCGAAAACTTTGTCGATCGAGTTTATGTATGCCTGCAATAGGTGTACATAAGGTATTATTTGTATTTACACTTGTGAGTGTAGAAATTAATATTGCTTTTGTCCCGCCGTAATTGTATTTCTCGATAAATCTTCCATTAAAATATTATAATATAGGTACGGTGTAAAAACGCGGTACGACGATGACGACGGTGAATTTAATTTCTTTTAGGAAATATTCGCATTCGACGCACTTCAAATTGGCGGCGGTTAGTGTTTTTTTTTAAATTAAAATTTTTTTTTTTTAATTGGCTGACTAATAATTTACAGCGACCGATGAAACTCGATGAAACGATGTATCGTGGTACGTTTGCCAACGGTGTAGTTCACCCCGTGTGCAGTGCGTGTGTGTGGCGAGCGTGCAATTATAACGGACTAGCGACAAATATGCAGTGCGGTGTACTATCGAAGCGACGGGGCGTTGCATGTGTGTACGGGAAGATAAAAAAAAACCTACGATAGGATTTCATGAATATATTTTTCTTGTTTGTCAGTGTTGTTATGTACGTTTGGTTTTTTTATCCCGTCCAAACGGTAATTACAAAACGATTTTAAGCTTGCGCAGCAACTCTGCGGCGGCGGACAAAGTGTGTGTGCGCGCGCGCTAACAATTAATAGCCAATTAATTAACACGTATATTATATATTATGCCGCTTGCGATGATCATTATCTTCTGCGGGGCGAGCTGATAATAAACCGATAATTTATTACGAACCAGAACGTGGCTGATACGCAGTTAAACTTGCGCGATTATCCGGCTGTATAGCTCCTCGGCGAGTGTGCATAAATACATATAGGACGGGTCCGGCAGCAGTTAGGTGCACGCGAATAACACCCAATCACGAAGTTATATCTACATGCGTACAAGTATGATAAGTACAAGTTGAGCATAATAATATTATATCCGAGAGTGCCACCGAATAGCTCTATATATATGGTGGCCGAAGAAGTCTTATAATAATACTGTGAGAACGCACACGGAGAAACCATAAAAAATATAACACGCGGTTAAATCGTAATTAAAACAAAAAAAAAAAAACTAATAAAAACTTAATAAACCACATGAACACGCCACGACAACGACGACGATATCATTCTATAACGTAGCAGCACATTGCACATAGCTTTTGGATAACGCATATAAATATTATAATAACGTTTCATACCGAACAATATTCGATCAGATTACTATGTGTATAATGTAATATTAATATTAGGTTCTCTGCTCGTGCAACCGATAATGTAATATTGAGGCGCGACACACCTAACAATCAACAGCAGCCGACACAAGCCATGTTCGGGAAACAGACACGATGATTGTTATATATTATTTTGAAACAGAATAATATTATTGCCATAATGAGTGTGAATATTACTATTGCGAAAATCCGAGTAAAACCAGAAAATTATTCCAAGTGGTTTTTTTTCATACCACTGCTGTGAATAATATTGCCATGTTGGAACAGGGATACAGCCACAAGTCAAATATTAATTATAACTTTAATATTATTGTATATATTTTCACATTTCCTATAGTTTCACAATCGCCTTTGGAAAAATTCGCAGACTAACGGTTTCAGATAATATCGATATAAGAAACATAAAATGGCTGGTGCGCTAGAGTGGTTTTCTTATGAAAATGGCCGTCCTCTCAAACGTTTAATTTTCAGCGATCGCATCAGTGTCTATACCTATAGTATAAAGAATACAATTTTCTATGAAATTCTTTTTCGATTAATTGGTATCTAAAAATGGTTCAGTTATCTGATCAAAGATTATGAGATTATAATAATATAGTAATATCTCGGTCGTTTAGCCCATTATAGATACATTTTTATGATTTAATTTTAAGATTCTGTGGTGAGTTATCAATATAACATGGTAACCGTAAAGTGGTTAGATAACTCGGATGGCCGTCTATCTGACCAGTGCAAAATTAAAGGGTGCAGAGAGTTTAAGTTTTTCAAGCACGTAGGTACACTAATTTTACAGTATACAATATGTATAGGTACTTATGTATGTTGATCGTATATCTAGGTATTAATTATCATTTATATTTTAAAGATGGAAAAAATATACCTGCCCCAGGGTGCAAATTTACTAAATCCAGCCTTGATTACGATCAGTGTAGAGTCTCACTCGGATTTAGTGATATAATGATTATATTATGTACAATTTCCTTCATTATCCATATGGTTTAGACGCCACGAGTTAAAATTCAAACGAATGCCAAACATTTATATTTAGGCGTATATTCGCTCGGGTTATTATCGTCATCGGTGTAAATAATTTTTACGTCAGCAAAACGTAATCACAAGTAGTAGGATGTTTTCTCGCATCACGATTTACCGCGACTGGGGGCTCGATTGCCATATAGGTATATCGTATATAGGTAAGCGCAAAATATAATATATATAAATAAAAATATATAACAAGTGTCGGCGGAGACCGAGTGGTGGTGCAGGTGACATTACGCGTGCACACAAATCTCTTTCTCCGGTACCTACCTATAATATAATAATAGTTTGACGGGTCAATAGAGATATAAATATTCACGAACCTGCTCCAGGCGGTTATATTGATGTTTGCTCGCCTTATGACCTATCACCGGCCACCCTACACGGCAGGCCGACCGTTTCACCGTTAATAATATTATTATATATTGTGCAGTGTACAGCTATATAGCCGTCCTGATATTATAATATTATATTATATGGCGTTAGTGTTGCTCTGCAGACCGCGTCGCGATCGTCTCAACTGTGTTATAGTGGGTATAGGCGCTAAGCGACTTATAGTAACGAAAAGCCTTTACAGCTATTGCAGAAACTCGACTGACGCAGAATCGACCGCGGCCAGTGTGTGCGTCACGATAGTAGTGAATCGACAATTGCGAGAAAAAATTCTCGGATGTCTGTCATAAGTATATTTAATATTATTATACATATTATTATTATTATTCGCAGTATAGGTACCTACATAGATTCTATGCGGATTGTTGCCCATTAAACCTGTTGTGTGTCCGGACCGTTCGCGTGTTCCGTGTTAATTGGACCAGTGTAACATATTTTTATACATGCATAATGCATATAGGTTCGTACGTATATGTGTTCGCAGAAGTTTGTCATAATTGATATTTACGTATTTATTTAAATTTTTTTCCCGCCCCGATACGCCGAAATGCATGCGCAAATACAACTATTGCATACCTAGGTACCTATGTGTTATGATAATACATTTTTAAATTACACTATATACTTGTTTGCATGACGTTAAATTTGTATATCTCGTACGGTCGATTATCTCGATACGGACGAATTAATTACAAACTTCCCGTACACCATGTAATCGGGCACCCACCTGAGAAAATCGCACAAGTCATCACCCCGCGAATAAAATACCACCATCCACCGCTACTGTTGTAGGTACAGATTTTCACGGATATAATTCACTATATAGCACCTGTTTCACACGTCTATTACGAAAACGAGTCGTCGTACCTACTTATTGGTACCTATATAATATGTTATATATTATTATGTTTAGGCGTAATCCTCATATATGTATATATACAGCTAGCTATTCCGCGCATCGTTCGCGTTTGTGTTGGCCGGTACATAAAAATATATTGTTTTTTGATCGGACGCAACGAGAACGGCGTATTTGCGAAATAATAATAATAATAAAAAATTTTAATAACAGCTGCAGCAGTCTACAACTGTTGTAGTAGGCTGTTGCTGCTGCTGCTGCTGTGGTGTAATATACTGCGCGGCGACGGAGACACGATGTCCCAATTATTGAGAACAATGCAGCGACGAAAGAAAGAAAATAATATATATATAAAGAAAAAAAAATTAAAACACATACGCAAACGCTCACAGTCAACGTGGGTACCTATATACCTATACACATTAATCGTCGTGAGAAACCCACATTGTTCCAAACTTCGGAGTCGATGCTGTAACGTCGTTACCAACAACTGCGCGATCGGCTTGTTAAAATATACCATTATTATATATTATATTAAGTGTGTACCCATATGATTGTTATATATATTGCGGTTCAGAACATATTTTATGGTACATAATATATGCACTACCTGCAGTTTTGGGTTCGATGATACCTAATATTATTATTGTACCTACCGATGATAGGAGCTATAGTGGACAGGGGACTGCATCTTGAACGATTCGTATTGCATCTTGAATGTAAAATTCGGGATACCGACTACTGTGGCTATTAATATTATAATTTATTATTATATTATTATATTTAGCACTAATAAACAATGTTAATGATAATATTTTTGTCGCGTTGATTATCTTATCAATAATATCGTTCAGTTCGGCGATATCGGAAATCCTATTTGCTGAAAAATTGGTTTGATGATAAAAATAATTATCGAACATACATTTTTATATGTAGGTATACAATATTCTTATTGTATATAAATATTATTATAGTATTTAAGCGAAGTTCAGAGCGTTGAAATATAAAAACTGGTATTCAAATGAATTTCAGATGAATAACACCGAGAGAATATTATAATATTTTTAAGTAAATATGACTTACTCGAATATGGCTGTCTCTACAATTTCAAACACCAGGCGATATGACAAATTACTGTAAATTCGACTTTTTTTTTGTACGTCGGTACCTACTCACGATACGGTCAATAATAATTTATATCTTATAAACCGGTATCTCAGCTTATGCGTTTGTTGAAATTATAAAAATATTTCAAATACTTATACACATAGGCACCATATCAGAAGTACCATTTAAATTAAAAAAGATGCGAGATTATTTTATAACATATATAATATATTATATGTATACAATCTGAAAAAAATCTCGTAAATTTGCAGGTTCAAGTGAATATACTAATCAAATTTATATTTGCTTAATAAAAATTATTGTTTACCGTCAAATAGATTTATACTGCTGTAACATTATACGTTATAAACATTTCGTTCGATTTAGTAATAGTTTGATACTTATTTAATGCATACAGACGTATATGTCATATAAATATAGATTTAAGAATGGAATAATGAATATATCAATAAAATAATTTGCTAAAATAGGTACTTATATACCATTGATAATATTATGTAAACTTATGCTGAATGGTCTCATTATTTTTCATTTAGGCATTTAGATTCCAGAGTAGCCTATATTGGAATGCTATATTGGCATTATTTATTTCCGACGTGATATTATACAATGTCATTCATCTATAGTATAGATTCTATACCTAACACCAGTCTAAGTTACATAGTTTGTCTTGTAGTCGACAAATAAATAACAAGTATAATGTATATGTGTATAAACAATACCTAACACTCGTTGCAGTAGCTTGCATAACTACTCGGGCGTGTTGGTTTTTTTTTCAACTCGATCTGCGAGAAAAAAAGAAATTAATTAATTCTGAAACCAACACTCTTCACGGACGGAAACAACAACGGGCGTAAATAAATGTATATACTAATATAATGATGTCAATCAGTATTGAATGACATAAATTAAGTGAATATAGTAATTTTTTACCTATATACTAATTTAAAGAAAACAAATCAAGCTTGAAATAATATTTAACCGTGGAAATAATCACATTCCACCCGTATATAGCCAATACATAATATATATAACATAATAACGTTTATAAATGTTCACGTCCATTTTGAAAACCGAGAAAAACCTAACACGCTTCGATATCCGCGCAGTTCCGGTCGTTGAAGTCTCCGCCGTTGGCGTGAGATGAAGCACTTTTTATATACCCGCACCTCCGTCGCGGTGTCGCGCGCAATCATCGTCTAAATAAATATACATAAATATCGCCCAAAAATAATTTGACTACCTAAATATACGCAAGCACGATTCGTCGTCGTTTTTTCACTGGCGATTTCTGGCGATTTCACGCACGTATACCTTACCTATCGCCTTCCCGATGTTTGCTCTACAATAATGGTTAAACGCTTCTGTGAAGTATTTTATAGGTACGCGCATTATAATGTGCATCCCGCAATTTCCGATTTGAGGACGGTTTTTTTTTTTATTATTATTCCATCATTATTATGTATAATAATACGCCTTCGCGGCATTCATTTCGCACCCCGTCCTTCGTACCAAACGTAGGTATATACTATATACACATACAGAATTATATATGGCTATACGTTATTATAATATTAAATTGTGTGTGTATACTATAGATACTACCATGCTCGCATTCGCTCGCGATTCCAAGCATAACGCTTTTATTATTTATTCGCGGTTTATAATATATATATTTGCTATTATTTTATTTTTTATGCGGTTTTTCTCAATTTCCGTTGTTTGTACACACGGGTAAAATTTGCATATTATTTCCTTTTTTTCTGAACGCACACGTACCTATATTGTCTCGTCGTGGACCGGCTCTCGTTAGAAGAACGCTCGCGCTATAGGACGGTTACGCGCTATTTGACGGGCGCGCGTGACCCACCGGATGACTGAGTATACAACAAAACCATCTCTTGTGATCGCGATCGCCTCTCAGACCCTGCTGCATTCATTCGGGACGGCCAACCGTAAATGCATTACAACTGTATTATTATATTATATACAACAACGCCATCACAGGCAGCATCAATCGGACACATTAGTGATTTCCGCACCGTGAAAATAACATCACGCGCGTACATCAACTGCTGTGTAACTGTACAATATTATTATATCTAATAAGAGCACTCCGCGGGAGAACTCAATTCAAACAACAATCGTTTACGATTATTTACATTTACCGCGCCCGTCGCGTGTGCCGCCGTATATAATATTATAAGCATTTTACTACGAGATAATAATAATAAAACATATGAGATATCTTTATCTCGACGTGCCGGGGTAAATAAATTATATTAAGTAGAAACTCACGCTAAAATAATATCAATGTTATTGGTGGTACGTTTAATAAGTTAGATAATTTTATTTTAACCGACTTAATACAGTATACAAAAATAGTCGACATTTTGTTTAAAAAAAAATTCATATTTTCATTCGTGTCGACATTAAGTTTGAAAACGATTATAATAATATATACAGCTAAAAATGTTATTGAATATCTGAGGAATGATAATTAACACATAATTTGTAATATAATGTACATCAATGTGACGTACTCGTATAATTTATGTTCCTCTATCGAGTTTCGCTAAATACATTTTAATGACGTCTTTTGGCTATTATTTAGAATTTGTATAGAATTTCGAAATAAATGAATTATTGTCGTGTGCGGTGTGCGTTATGTAAAAAAAACCTAAATACTAGAACTATTGTTGATGAGTGTAAATGGTTTTTGACGGTTAATATTATTATGTTGACGATGTTACAGATGTCATAATTTTATTTGGCAATTGCGTAGAGAAAAATGTAGGTACTGCTATAAATACATAGCCATGGTAAAATGTAAATCCGATTAAAAAAACGTGAATTGTTAATGTTAGGTTCTTATTACTTGCGTTGAATTTATAAATTATATAATTACATGTTAAGACAAAAATACTAAAAAAGATTGATCGTGTCGCAAAACGAGCTTTTAAAATTTCGTGAGCACCTATACCTATTTAATATATTTTATAAATGCCAATTCTTTGATTTAATGTAAAAATAATTCAATTTATGTGAGGTTTGATTAAAGCAGTACGTAAATATTAATCGAATATAAATAATACAACAAAACTGTGTGATTTAAATAGAAAACACACCAGCCAATAAAGGTTTATGTACAATTTAAATTATTTCACGTTTTTTTTTCTTATTAATTTTGTAAAATCATGTTTTACAAGAAAAAATAGTTATGATGTGATTATTATTCATCGAAAACAATCATGCGACTTCGGTTTGTATAAAAACATAGAACAAATTAAAATAAACAAATCAATTCAAATCGATAAAATATTGTACACACAACTTTGCCTAATAATTTATTTATATTCGAAAATTATTCAAAACAGTCTAGCATTATTTATTTAACCGAAAATTTATTGCATTATATTCCATCTCTACACTGCATTATTATTTACACAGGATTAATTTTAGTTCTTAATTTTGGTTTTGAGTCTCTCTATAATAGAAAACTTCCTACTCAGAAATCATTATATACGCGTCTACCTTTGCTCTAGGCCCACAGGCCATGATAATTAGTTATCAAATTTAGTTCGGTGTGTATTTTATATTTCAATAACACGCTCCGTATATACTTAAATACGTTTAAAAATTTCACTCACCTACTCCACAGCTACGGGCACAATATTATAATCCTTAGAGAGAGTTAATTTATATATTATGTTCATCGACAATAAGCACAACTGTTGACGATTTAATCAGTGAGTATAAATGTCCATGAGTAATATTATTATTGAGTTGCGATCTTAATAGGCTATATAATGAATACGATAATATATACATTATACATCATATACGCATACGTATTTTTTTTATTTTAAGTATGCTCCTAACTAGCATATCGAAAACGTTTCAAACGCCTTCGGGTCAGACACATAAGTCCATCGTAAATCTGTTTTTCAATGTATCAATACAATATTATACTCTGATATCTATTATAGGTACCTATATTTTTAACATAAACATCAAGCTCAACGAATAACCATATAATATTATACATTATTATGCACAACACATACATTGTTTTTACATTTTACAATTTCTCTCGATAAACAAAACAAAACCAACTGACGTATAACTGTATAACTGTGCAAATCGCAAATCGCAATATCACGAATACAATATTTTGATATTTATTATAAATTGATTTTGTGTTTTATTTTTATTTTTTTGTTTTACGTGCTTGGAGCGACATATAATATATTATATTATAATATGCATTTAGAACTGTACTCGTATGTTTCGTTACAGTCTAGCTAACAAAACTACTGAGTCGATATTTTTTTGAACGAATCCACCACCTTGAATTATTGAATTATACATTATAATCTTAGAGTAAAATCCCGTATTAGACGGTCTCCGTGAAAAATGTACACGACAGTTGTAGGACGTATAATATAGGTACACATGATAGGAAAAAATCAGCAAAAAAAAAAAACAGCCCTTCGACGGTGTCCGATGGTATATAACGAGTAATGGCGAGATTATATTAAAATATAATATACAAAGGGGTGGATACCGGCGTCGGCGTCTATATAATGCATAATATACATAAACACGTCATTATTGTAATATATTTGTATAATACATAATATTTTCAAGGTAATTAAAGTCGAAAATATTATATAATGGTCGTATAAATATTATAAGCAGTAGCTCGATCGAAATATCCGCTCATCACCACCTGTTAGGTTGGGACGGCCGGGCCCGCGAACACTCACCCGCGGTCGGATGAGATGATGTGTGTGCAACACTTCGTACGTGATGCTCGTTTCTCGGTTCTTGCGTTGCACACGTACGCACGGAATTAAGTGAGTTTTATTTTTTTCCCGACGATTTCCCGACTTCGGTTTGAAAAAAAAAAAAATAAAAAACCAATTTCATAAAACCACCTTTTCGTTATCATCGGGACATGACACAACGAGAGCGCGTTGCGGTGAACGAGAACGGAATTATATACCCGCGCGTGTATATATACATTACGATATTATGACCGGCTATGATGTGCCATTATATTATTATAATGTGTATGTATCACACGCGTCGAACTATATTATAATAAGAGTGGCGAGGATATGATGGATGGTGAGGGGAAGGGTGGGGAGGGAAAGAAGACGAAGAAAAATATACGTGAAATATACATTATAATATAGGTATACACATATATATATTAAGTATAATATACACCGCGCACATGGTGGGCACGCGGCGGAGAGACGACGAGGTGCTCGAAATTGCGCACAGCTCTCTGTCCGGAGGGCAATTTGTGAGCAATTTAAACGGGTTCAGCGGATGAACGGCTCTCTCACGCGCATTTGTTTGTGTGTGTGTGTGCTCGCTCGCGTATAAATGTATAAATATACATATAAATACAGGCGCGCAATAGTAGCTGCTGGGTATTATAATGGTAATAATAGCGGCGACCAGACGATGGAGGCAATTTCAATTTATCGGCGGCGGCAGTTGATAATTAACAGACGACGTCAGTCGTCGTCCGCCGCCTAGTAGTGCAGCAGCCACTATAGCCTGCCTGTACCAACGGATGAACCTCTGCAGCATGTAATAATAATAATATACATCATTACTCATTTTACACATCGTGCGAACATAATACGACGACAATTTTATTATTATTACCATTATATATGTATGTGTATATGTATATTTATCAATATACTTACATTATACCCGTCGAGGCGTTGTCGTCGTCGTCGTCGACTCGTCGTATTATATATATTTATTATTTATACGTTATATTATTATTTAGTATTGCGGAATACTATATTATGATTAAATAGTATGATATGAACTAGACGAGCGATGGACCTTCAATTAGGTGCTGGGTGTGCAGGAAATATACGAAGTTTGTTTTTGAACGTCACACGACGAATTCGATATTTTTAATGAGACCGAAAAAAATTTGAACCATTATTTATTATTGTTAACCTCTACTATAACGCATGTGCCGCGGGTATCGACGATAATTTTTGGTCGTGAGTACATGCCGCTGCCACGATCTAGAGGATCGATATAGCCCCCGCAGTGGCTCTGTAGCATTCGGATTCGATCCGACGACTGCTGGCGATCGTGCTTACCTACCTATATATAAATATATTATGGTATAATATATTATACCATGATTGATGGACCACGGTGGTTAGACGCACGCGCGCCGCGTTTACGAAAACGTCCGCCGAAAGCTATTAGAAGCAAACCCATCGCGAGCGATCGCGTCAATCATTTAAAAATTTTCTCCGCACAATCGTTGTCCGTAGTTTTTATCAGACTGATCGCCGACGAGATGTGACTCGCACGTAACACAATATAATAATATGTTCTAAGAGCAAGCTATGATGATAATATCGCGATGTGCATACCGTGTTTCGTAATCGCTTCATTTCGGTGGTCGGAGAAGCATATAAGTCATCTTCATATCATACATATTCGTATATTATTATAATACTATATTATACGTATTCCACTCACGTTATTCGCTACACGCCGCCGCCAACGATACGCATCGTTACTGCACGCAGGCACAATGGATTTGTTCAATAGATCGTAGACTGCAGAGCTTCGCGATGGCAAATTCGGCAATTTACAAAAAAATCATATAATTTATATGTTATGTTGGACGCACAATCATCGCGCAGTCTGGGTTAGGCGTGGCAATAATGTCGCGAATCTATCTTAAAATATCCCGTTATACGTTTTGACAAAATTAATGACGGTTAATACACGTCTCATCCAGCCAAAAGGTTAGACGCCCATTAAACAGCAGCACTGATATTCAGTTAATCAGTGTTACGATCTGAATTTCTCGAAAACATAAACAAAAATTAATCTTTAATACAGATCCTGTATACTTTATATCATAATGGTATTTTAACCACGTGACCGCAAACGACCGGATATAACATATTATTATTATTATTAATTATTATAGTATTCTACTGATTACTATTACAAAGACCGAGTTCAGTACCGATACAACGCCGCGAGCACACGATATTATTATACATTATATTATATTATTCACGGCGGCGGTTAGATATTTTTATAATATTATATCGTACCTATACCTACCTATTCGTCGTACGCGCGGATTACACGCGATAGTAATTTATAATATATTATATAGTTGAGGTCACGCCCAATGATCTCGCGGGCTATTTAATTAAGCGTCGTGTGCATAGGCCACGCAACGGAATTTTAACAGGCAGTTAAAAACTGTTCGGCGTGCGTATATCTATATACAGGTATAGGTACATTTTTTCGTTCATATTTATTATTATTTTTTTTTCCTGCATTCAATTTATCATAACGTACTCGTCGTCGTGTATATAATATTATTATATTATACGCGCGATCAGCGGCGGCGTGGGTTTGAAAATGTAACCCGGGAGCGATACATCCGACGACGGTCCGGTTCTCTACCCGATGCTAGCTGCTGCTGCTGCTGCTGCCGCTGTTGCTGATTCGACAAACACGTTTATCGGGACTTATCAGTATATATAAGGAGCATATTATGTACATACATACAACACGCATACACCTCGTAGACTGCATTTTATATTATTATTATTATTATTATTACTATTATACGCAGCAGCAGCCGCCGGCACAATCGGCACCTGACAAGAGCTTAGCGTTAAAAAAAAACAACATATATTATAATATTATACAAACTCGCGTGCATATATCTCGTTCAAAATATATAATATACATGTATATGAAATATATATAAACCTAAATGCAACCGTTTGTATTAAAAACTTGGTAACGCGAATTTAGGTATACCGCATATAATATATATACACAATATTATATATATATAAAACAAGTTTTCGCACGTCTTCTGCTGCTGCTGGTGCATGCAATTATTATTATAGATACGAACGCGGGGAGACATGATAAATACGTCGTTATATTATATAGGTACGAACGAAATTATATTGTTGTAAAAACAAAAATTACAATAATGAAAAAAATTATTACGTCTGTATTTGTTTTTTTTCTTTTTAATTTCGTAATAATTATAATAATGATACGGTATAATTATATAGACGTGTATGCGGTGGGATAAGTATACTATGCGGAAAACTGGTGGGTTTCATACGACGTGTCACTTCTCAGTTCTTATACTTCGCATATAATTCATTATTATTATTATTTTAAAAATACTAGGTACTGGAGTTACAGTTTTCTTACATGAAAATACCGCAAACACTTCAAATGAATAATGAAAAACGAATAACGTTTTGTAATTCTAAAATTCTTCTATACTTCGATTCAATATTAAACGAAAAAATTATGAATAAATTATATAATATTATAACATTTTATTATGTAAAATTAATTTCAAGGTCGCTATTATACAGTTGAACTTGTTCTAGTCAACATAGCGATAGCTGCAGTATTACCAAACACCAAATCTAATATATACCTCGTTTGATTTAATAGTTTATCCTCATTGCCTACACCGATATTATATTATAATCATGTATTTTCGAAAAAATATTTTACTGTAACGATGAAATTATATGGTAAATTATTAGTTATTACTCTTGACATCATAATTTTAAATATAAAATTTGAAACATATTAAGTAAGTATATTATATTATTATTACATGCACCGAAAATAAATATTAAAACCGTGTATAAAAAAAAAAAAACTTAATTGCAAATAAAGTGTTAGAATAACTTCTCTCTGAGCTATTTACTCTTGCATTATATAAATACACATTTATACATGACAAACAATATGTAAGTAGGTACACCAGCACAGCTGTTGTAGACTTAAATATTTTTGTCAGCGAAATCGGTTAGAAAACTCTCGTTCGTACAAAAGCGATTGAAAAAAAATCAGCAGTTGCAACATATAAAACTATACCGATTAAGTACGTACAACTCGGTGTCGGAATGTTTGGTATTACCTACTAATATACCTATAGGTATAATATGTGATATTAGAGACTCACGATAGTAATTTTTTATCCATTGTAAATATATAACGCACTAGTAGGTATATAGATAACGCGGTTAAGTCTATTATTTTTTCCATTTCCATATTTTTGGCATAGCGCGTTGGTGTTTATATTATCATATAATAAATATACATGATATAGTAATAACGCGCAATCGATCGACTAAGACTTAAAATCAATATAGATTAGAGCGAAAAATAAAAAAAAAGCCATAAAAGGTTTTAAAAGTGATAAAAAAAAATAACGCGAAAACATGATACGCACGAGACCTTCCGAATTGCGATGGTGCATAATATTATTATGTAATGTGCATTTGTGTGAGCTGCAATAACTGTTGCACCGGGGCCTATGCAGTCGTTATTTGTCAGCCTGCACCGCCGTCACACCGCCACCCTCGCCGGCCGGTCGGTCATGAGTATAATATAAAAAGCGAACATTATCTGCGGTAGCCAATCGGTATTTTATTAAAACAATTTATAAACGCAATAATATACAATATTTACACGTTTTATTTGTGCGCCCTGTATATTATGTACCGGTCGCCGCCGCCGCCGCCGCCGTCGTAACTCCCACGGCGGCGGCAGCTATATAGTACTACTATCGGTGTTTATTACACACACACACACACACACACACATTCAAACTCATACTCATACACTGAATATGCACAAACGCCAATACCTATATATTGTATACTTATGTATAAACCGACGAGGGTCCTCTACTGATAATCCGTCGGCCGAAGCAATAACTTTGGGCCGCGCGTCTTGTAAACGGTCGGATAACGCATCTGACCATCGGCGTGTGTGTGTGTGTGTGTGCTCGCGCAGATGGACCCGGCAGATATTATATTATAGGCGGCGTTCGACGATCGCGCAGGATAAGAACACTGCGAAGAATATATAATACCTAATAATATATTTTATTATCGCTTGTTTTTTATTGTTATTATTATTATTATTATTAACATTTCACGACGATCTTTATCGTCTCGATCGCAGTATATATACCTTTATAATATATTGCATGTATTCGGACTCCGAAAACGGCAGCTGCTGAGGCTCGAAACGCGTCAAATACCGCCAAAAAAATGTTGCAGCAGTGGCGACGGGGTTTATCGTAGAATAAAAGACCGACGAACTATATGTTACCCCGTCTTGTCGAGTTTAACATTAATATATTATTAGGGGTACTTCATACTCGGTAATTTTTTAATTTTTTTACTCCGAGACTTTACCGAAATAAAACAAGCACCTATGCATTTATAATTTTAATTGTTTTCTATGGTATATTCGTTAAATAAGCATCACTCCTCCTACATTGTAGTCGGTGTATATTAATTATTTCCCTACCCTATATACACGGAATGATTTATACACGGTGATCGTCGCCGGGCCATGACCATTCCCCGAAATCTTTTTCCCGCATTACGCGCTGCATCAATACTATTGGAAAATATGATTTTATTTGTATCCCTAACACTAGGCACAGGTCCCAATAATAATTAGTAGGACGTACCGCGCATCGGTTCGAATATGATTTTGATTGGAAAAACAACCACAACGAGGCTACGTTTTGATTTATGTTTATTAGAATATTATTTCGGTGTTGTGCGTTTATAATAATATAAACCACTTGCACGAGCGCGGTATACAACACGCCGTAGGTACCAGATACATAGACAAACCGAACGCGGTAAGTGGAAAATAATAGCTGGAAGTCATATAATATGATGATGGAATATATCGGGCTACTATAAAAACCGATCGCGTCTATATAGGTACCAACAATATTATTATTAATGAACAGGTGAAACGTGTTTTACCAACTACGCGCTGCGCACGTTTCTCCACGTGTAATATCTAAGTCTGTGTGTTCACATCGGAAACACAATTTATATTTTTATTAATGACAATAATGCGTACGCAGTGCGTATATTACCTTCGCTGCCGATTCGTTTATTATTAAACTCGGCGCGTTATACGACCGGCAGTCCGCCGCATCCGACAATTTGGTTTCCGCCGTGTAATATTATAATATTACCTATGTATAAAGGTTTTAAATATACCCGCGTGTATAGCAAAATGATTATTATTGTTATCTGATTATAGGTACCTACGTTCGAGGAGGGGCGCCAGAGGTGGCCGGCCGCTGTATATATAATCAAAACTCATAGAAACGTCAATGATGCGACGGCGGTAGTTATATATTTTTTTATATAATATTACATTGAATGGAATGAGAAAAAATCGATAATCAAAGTTCACACACACACACACACACACGCACAGAAGCCGTCGGAGGAAATTTGTATATGAGACAAAAAAAAAAAAGTAATGAATATAAAATGAACGGAATATATTTTTTTTTTACTCGGACGGGCGCGTCTGTCGTGCTATTAAAAGCAACGGCCTCCGGGCGAAATGTTAATACGAGCCTGAGCTGAGTACTACCGGTTTGAGACGTGTATAAATCCTGATGTTTTTTTTTCTTTTTCTCTCTATCTTTATACATTTATAATATTATATAGGTATATTACATATATATTATTCCTTCTCTAACCCGATAATTAGTAGACCACTTTCCAGATTTCGTCTTCCCAGCGCAGGTACCTATATAATAATATAATATGTTTAGACGATGTTGCTGCTGCTGCTGCCGCTGTTACTACTTCTGTTCCGTTTTCGTATAATATAAATCTATATATATATATAATATGTAGTTGCTGACGATCGAGACAAGACCGCGGTCGGACACTGCAGCTGAATCAGCAGTGTATGGTACAATAATTACGGTTATTACCGGTGGCGGCCGCTGCCGCCATATATACAGAGCGTCGACTGATAAGTTTCGCTACCGATTCACCGCGGGTGTCTTATCAGATATACCTATATAATATTATACTTGACGTGTCGGATTTATTATATATACATATTTTATATGTACGAGACCGTATCGTATACACGCGCATAATATATAGGTACCTACGGATATGTAATGAAAAAAAATAAAAACTAGATTCGCTGAGAGGAGTTTCAACTGACTTGCGCCGCGACAGGTGAGGGGCTCGCAGGTAATTTTACATTTTTATCATTATTATTTATTTATTAATTTTTTTTTTTTTTTACCAACCATAACGTTCAGTGGCCACGCAGCCCCGCCGCCGAAGGGGTCTCCTAGCAGAATTATAATAACACTTAATAACACGACGGCGACGGTTGACTTATGGGTGAGAGGACGGAGACGAAGTAGGAGTGCTACCACACCAGCACTACGCCAAGCGATGCAGTATGACGTGCCTGGGGCGTGTTATACATATAATATACCTACACCGACGGACCTATCTTCATGTCATGAATGACCTGGCCGGACCACTTTACTTGAATAATAATAACGTATACCTTTTTTTCTCTTCTCTTCTTCCTGCATACGCGCGTCTTCTATATAATAATGTTATACGCTCCTATTCCCATTTTTAATGTATTCCTGATGTGCATAAGGCACCTGGCAGCGAAGTGGATAACACACACAGATATACACGACAGCGGCCAGTGTATAATTTCGCTTTTCCGAGTTTTTTTTTTTTTTTTGTTCCCTTGCTCTCTCGACAACGACGACGGCGGCAGCAGTGTAGGTAATTACCGGGTAAGCGGTTGAAATCTATTCCTCGGTCGTCCCCCGGTATAATTAGTCGTACGTCTCGGGGGTCATTTTTCACGTGACCAACTATGCACACCGGTTATACATAATACTATCGTGCAGTGTAATGCGACCAGGCACGCTTTTCTGGTGGCTAAAAACGGCCGAGTCCATTATACCATATACATTATTATATACATATTATTATTAACCCACGAACAGTAGATGGAAAAAAAATAGTATCTAATAATTATAATAACTATTTCAGACTTAAGCGTACGTCCACTAATAGCTCTCGATTTAATCGATCCGTAATATGCCTCACGCCAAGAAAACACAAACAAAATTGCCAAGGTTGTTTGTGTTGAGTTAATAATATGTATATGATTTCTTATATGATATTATACAAAAGGTAGGTATCCGTTAGTGCGTAATGTGCGTTTATCGTTGTAAGTGTAACACGTCGCAAATTCCACGAAATGTTGAGAAATCATGACGAATATATCACCACAAATAATTTATGGATTTCATCGACACGCGGAGATGACACAAAATATGTATATATCTTTATTAGCTCCTATACAAGTAGAATCTACTATTCAATTATTTAATATATAGAATTAAAATATCTATAGATAGTAAGTACTTTAGTAGGTATCATTGACAATAATATATATATACTATAATAATACGCTCGGTGAACAAGTTATGATATAAGCAATATCTTATAGTAAGCAATCAACTGCTGTTTTCAACGTCATTTAAAATTATCATATTATCGTTTACAAAACAAGTCGTTCAATTTACTCGTATTTCTTAAGTTAAACCAATTAAGCCGTAAATTATCAATAAGTGCAGAGGTATAAAAAATCTGTGTTACTTCATTCTCGATGACCTTTCTTCTAACAGAACAATGGAAGATACAAAACATTAACATATTCACCACATAGGTACCTACTCGCCGTAAGTATAAAAATATTGTGTAATGAACGACTCTAATGTTGAATGGAGTTTAGCATAATAATAATAACAATAATAGAAACAACAGACGGCAATACTAAAAAATAAACTAAAACTTCAATAGGTATTAGGTATAATATTAAACTATAATATAATATAATATTATTATAACCACCGCTCGGATGATTAAAATATTATGATTATACCTATTACTAATACGTATATTAATTATATTTCGAGAGTTCAGAAAGAAACCTAATCAAATTTGATACACAATAATAAGTACGTAATAGTAAATGGATACACCGGATTAAAGTATTTAAAAAAAATATTGCATATTATATTATATCTTGGGTAATTTGTCGAAAAGCAAATATCGAAGCCGTTTCATCAGTGCAGTGACATGCAGAATATTACACGAGTATAATATTATGCATGTGTGTATTTGCTATACTTGTAACCCGAAAACAACGTGTTGGCCGTATAAGGAAATGTTTATATGTATATAAAAAACTAGTATAGGACAAACCTCATATGCGTATTATATATATATATATATATATATATATATTATATATTATATCGATGGGCATAATAATATGTACTACACGTGCAGACGCCATATATTATATTATATTATTAATATTATATATAGAAACGTTTCGGTTTGGGCACGCGCCGCGACAGTGATTTCGCTTCCGACATTCTTCGCGCCGTCTTCTTCTCGGCCACGATATGTCTCGCGGGTCGCCACCGCGGGAATAAGTATAAGGTATAACCTAATACTTATATATATATATATATATATATTAAACCACTTCTACCGTGCGTTATATACCGCGGTCGTCACCAGACGAGCAAACAGCAATCGACTATACAACTTCCTCCCGCGGTACAAGTCTGCTGCTGCTGCAGATAGTCGATATCCGGCCGCGTATATAGACGACAACGATCGCACTCGATCCAGTTTCCATAACCTATGTCGTACGTATCTATATACACGGTTAAACGTTCTAATCATCTATATACGCACACACTGATGGCGACGGCGGACAAGAGAAAGCCGTGATGATATATATAAGCGACGGCGACGACGATAATGTACCTCTACCGATGATGCTGCTGCGATGTCTGCGATGGAACACGGTGTTTTACGGCTCGGACACATATAGTCCACTCACGTCGCTGCTGCAGAACTAGTTATAGGTATTTATATATATATAATGTGTGTGATATTATATATACTCTTGGTTTTTATACGATTTTTTTTTTTTTACAATCTTCTTTCCGTACATCTTCCACCCGCCCCGCAATAATAGGTCAACGGGACAATGTGCCATACTCCAGTTTTTCAACTATAGGTTGGTATATATATATAAATAAACGATATGTAGGTACAACTCGCGTATATGACGTGATTACGATTTCTACTGGAATGGTCAATTAGGTTTTTACTTTTCTTTATATTTTATATATCTCGGCTAATAGTCGTCGCGTTTAAAAAAACGTTTCGATTGTAGGCTTTAAATATTACACAGTTCTATTGCTAATATTTTATTCTATTATATTACTGCGCGTATTTTTAAAATAAATATATTATTATAATAATCATTATGTTTTTGCATGATATTAAAAAATATCTCGCTGTACTCAAAAAATTATTGGAAATAACGAATTCGCAGGCGATAATCGCGAATATTTCGAAACTCGTCTGGAATATTTGACAACCCGCGTTAAAACAGACGTTCAAATAATATGTTTACAAATGCCGTCGATTGAATTTCCCACAGTGTCTATCAGCTCATGATAGTGGACATGGTGACATAATATACGGGCGGGGTAAACCGGATACGAATCAGACTATTAAATATTATATCGATTGGATATTATATTGCAGCGATCTGTTGGCGGCAGCGGCGTCGGTAATTGATGAGGCCAAGAGAAAAGAAAATCGACCGCCGCCGTTTTCATTATTATTATTATTATTATTATTAGGTAGCTGGCGACCGCTGTTGCGACTTATACAGAGGTCGCCGTCCGCTGTTACAAGCTGTGTTGTACACAGTGTATAAAATACAAACGGCACCACGAACATACGAGCATAATATTATATATAGGTACATATGGTACAGGTACCTAGGTAGTAGTAGTAATAATAATAATAATATGTATAACTCGTATACATATTATAATAATATATATATATATGATACTAATGGGGTCTGCGCAGTTAAATAATTAAGAATCGGCGATCGCCGCCGTGTGCATATTATATTATGTATGTATATATATATAATATACTATTATCATAGGCATATGCGACTTATATCTACCAATTAACTTGGCCGTTACACGCCATCATATATATATATATATATGTGTGAGTACAGTATATAGAAATATATTTGCATATTCGACCACGACGTACCACTACGGAGCTGCAATAATAAAGTGTACATAATACGCGTGCGGAAGGAGAGTTCGACGATGATCGATGAGCGGCATTGGCATTGGCATTGGCGGCGGCCGACGACGGAGCTCCTTTGACTATAGACGTGCGCGCGCGCGTGGATCTGCTGATGCTGCAGGTGGTTCTCCTCGTCGAGGCCGTATGACATGGCATTGATCGATCCCGATAATGAGCAAATCGGCTCGTCGTAAGGTTTTAAAATATTTATTTTTTTTTTTTTGGCTTACAGGCCACGAAGGCTTACAATAATATTTTGCTAAAGACGCGGATCCCGGGGAGGGAGGAATTGAGGGGCTTTAGTCCCTCCCCTTTGGAAATGTTATAAATTTTTATGTTTTCTATGTAAAATTAATAGTTCATGATAAGTATTAGTCTTTTGTGCGCTCCGACGGAGATGTGATCTGTATACCTCCTATGTGCTATAATAGGACCTATATTATAGCTGGCACCTATCTGTATATTAATTCAAATAGTGTTTTGTTACCGTAAGATTAGTGTACGGATTAATAATAAAAAATCATTAAACTAAACATTTCAACTAAAATCGCGTTTGATTTTTGCACGTCGATCTTCGTGCGTAGGAATATTAAAATAATAATACCACACTACGCTTATAATATATTATTATTGATGTAATATAATTTTATGTACAGATTCTGTACCCATATGCTGCTATAGGTATGCCGTTAAACCCCTGTCGATGATATTCGAGTCCGTATTTGTTTTTAAGTGGTCTCAGAAGCGACATAATTTATTATACCGAAAACGTATTGGTTAGGTAACACACGATGATATACCTCGGTCGGTCGGTATCCATTATGTATATTATTATTATTGGACAACTTGTCAGTGTTTCCGATTAGATATTATAATATTGTACGGCATTACGCAATGGATATTTGACACCTCGGTGAGAACTTACTTTTTTCGGCTACACGTCGACGTGTCGGTGCGTCGATTGAATTCCTTTTTCGTCGGAAACGTGTCTGTATAAAATAATATTACTATAGGTATAGTATATCGTATACTGTGTTGTGTTATTTTTCCACGAAACTGAGTACAAATGTATAATATTATTAAATAAGATAGAGTGCGATGGATAAAAAACATGTCGTCGATTGATCACATCGCACGCCGTAGATAATCCCCGTCGTCCGCGTGTTTCACTCTACCGGAATTCAGTGGCAGTTCTCAGTAATCATTATAATAATATGACAAAAGTAATATTATGACATTACCAAGGTACTGGTATAAAAATAATGTCACATAATGCGCTGCTGCAGGTCATACAGACGAACGAAGAGCGTGACAACGAAAAAAACACCACCGAGGGAGTCATGACATTCAAATATTATTGTTACATATTTCGAAGTCTGTTTTTCCGCTATAAGCACGGCGATCGACCGGTATGTGTTGTCTTTGGTATAGCTGGTATATATTATAATGGGTATGGGGTATCCTATAGGATATACTATAGGTATATACCACAGCAGAGTATAGGTACATGTCCCAGGCCGTCGGGTTACCGGCTATAACCGTATTAATGTATTATATTATGGTGACCGCGCTCATGTCCACCGGACCGAATACGAATAAATCCGATTTAATTAAAACGAAAAAAGGAGTGGAAGGAGGGAAAAAACCGTTCTCGTCGAGCGGCGGCGGCGGTGTCGACGGCGTGTGCGGGGGCGGGGGCGGGCGCCCGTCTCGCGGGAGAACGACACGGCGTTTTAATTATACCAGAACAAAATAAATCGACTACCTATATATATATATATATATATATATATATATATCTGCTGCAGGTAGCGGTGGCAGTGGCGTTTAATGAGGTCCAATCGACCAAAAACAACGGTCGGTCTGTGTTTATATTATGTTATTTTATTGTGGCGCAGTTTATATTGTATAAATAGGATAAAAAAATCAAAAACAAAAAAAGATCACGGATACGAATCGATTATAATGGGGGGGGGGGGGGGGTAGGTACTATAATATATATTATAATGCGTGCACTGTTGACAGTCTGCGGCTTTCCATTTATTTTTTACCATGTACATTAAACGGTATTTATATGTATAAAATAATACGTTCTTTTATTTATTTATATATTTTTATATAACATAATATATAATAATATGTGTATGTGCGAGCGAGTGCACGGGGGTACTATACGCGCGCCGGCGGTGGCTTTTGTCCGGTAGCCGTTATTTTATTTTGTTTTCATTCTCTTTGCCGATAATTTACATAACGCGCGGCAGCTCATCTCGAACTACTCTACCCATTATAATAATATTATATACATAATATATACATTCATACCTATATATAATACGCGATCGCGCGTGGTCATTTGGAAAAAAAAATCCCGCCACTCCCTCGTCCATTGAATCGAATCCTCTCATGAATCGAACGCCAAAGGTGCACACGGCGGCGTAGGTATTATATTATATTTTAATATTATAATAATATATTATACCCTACGCTCTATATTTTGTTCTTGTTCGTCGGGCGTATCTTAGTCGCCACTTCTGCTGCTTTTGACGTCGCGTATAGATCATTTGTTATTGTTTTTCCATTTTCTTTACTTTTTGTGAATTTATTTTAATCGTCCAAACGGAGTAATATATAAGTAGTCTAGTTGCGGTCGTGTTTGCAGTCCAAGGGTGGTGACATTTTCGTAGAGTTCAAATTTATATCATTCGGATGACACCTGTTTGTACGATTTCAATCCGCGTGATTATGTAGTACTTGAAGGATACCGGGTATATGATGATATTGCAATACAAATGGTTTGCAATTCCTATATAATATAATGCCTTGTCGTACATCGTATAATATATTATGAACGAAATGTTTTGCATGGTGCGATTGAATATCATATCGTATACGTTTAATACACCTGCATTTACTATGCATTTAATTCACATGCAGCGGTAGTAGCACGACAAGTGCAGTATAATATATATTTTAACATTATTGCAATATAACGGCTAAACAGCAGCAAAGATCAAAAGCGGATAGGCGGTGTTTCCACGTCATATAATTTTAAAAATATAATACGCATGCGCGTACGAATTAATAGTATTATATAGGTACCCCCGAGGAACGACAAAAAAAAATGTGCAGATCGGTATTTTTGGTCTTGCGAGCGACATTTCGAACGAGCCGGCACATTTAATACGATATGTTGCGATTTTGACGTTACAGCGGTCTTTTGCACACCGTGAACACGACGTATATAATAATGTATTGTTTTTGACAAGTCGACGTGCCTACACATATCATACACACACGTTACGACTACTCTTCTCGGCGGTATGGTTTCACAAAAGCGTACGTCGTGTCAAAGTCGTCTTACATAATATTATAATATTTTAATGTTTAGCTGTACGCAGCATATATTATAATGATGATTAATATTCTCACTATATCTGTATCTCTTTCGCCCAGTTCTGTCCAGCTCGCGGGTCCAGTCCCGTCGTCCGCAAACGCGAGTGTGTACATTCATCGTAATCACAATATAATATAGAAAGAAATATGGTATAACGGTGTTTTCTGTAGCGGTCCGAAACCGAGCCAACATCTACGCGCTCGTGTCCTGCACTGCAGCCCATACCAGCTACCTATAACTAGGTATATACCTATGTATATGTATTATAATGGACGATACTATAATACGGAGGTGAGCTGCTGACGACTGTTGCAATGAGGCTGCGACGTGTACGATGCGACACACACGCACGCGCTAAGATCGCATAGGAATGTGTCTCTCTTCTCGGTGTGGTCCTCGACGTAAGGCGGCTATTTATGATTTGTTCAGGCCGTTTTCTGCAGCATCGCACGCGTCGTGTATATATATAGTACACGAATGGACCACACCATAATCTATAATATCGCGTCTCCTCTCTCTCTCTCTCTCTGATTCAGTTTCTCGATCCATATAATATATATTATCTGTGTGTGTGTGCGCGTGTACTTCATAACACGCCCGAGCCTCGCTTTGTATAATATAATATTATCACATGCCATTGTGTGTACGAACGCACCGTGTCTCCATGCATCACTTGGCCCGTTCTCCCTTGCTCGCACACACACACGCACGCGAGTTGTCATCGTCTCCTCGACTGTTCCTATATAATATAATGCATATGATTTATCTTCTGCCGGCGCCGTTGCTGCAGTGTCCGCGCCGAGGGTTTTCGCAGCGACTATAAAATATATACGTTTGTAATGTGCGGCGGCCGCTAGGTGCGGGCGACCGTCATCGTGACGACCAAAGCTTTGCGCTGCGGTTAGTTGTAGCTACACGTAATGTTATATTATGATCGTAATATACTCATACATTGTACACACTGTACTTGTACTGCTGTGCGTAGACTGCCACGCGGCACGAGACATGATAAACGGTCCGAGACAGACTTCACGAGCTTCGCCCGGTCAGAATCGCGTCGTCTTCGCCGCGGAAAAGGCGCAAACGCGGTGGAATTTAGGGCGGTAGCGGCGGCGGCGGTGATGGTGGTGGTTGAAGAACCCATTGACACCATACGGAGAGCCGAAACGGGGAGATGAAGACGACAGAAAAAAAAAAAACGAAAATTATCGAAATGCTCCGCCGCCCTCTGCAGTACGCACATAACATAATGTAATGCCTATATATGTATAAAACATATAATAATATCATAGTTTTTTGAATTCCGCACACGGACGCGTCCGCGAAAGAATGCCCGTGTGACAAAAACACGTTCGCCGAGCGCGGCAGAAGGGTGTAGGACGTAGGTGCATATGTATATGTACACGGGTAGATAGTTATATAGTTATATGTGTAAGATAACTTCTATACCTTCGTATACCGGTGCGTGTTTTTGGAAGCGGCGAAAAAACACATTCCGCGGCGGCGGCGATTTTTTTCGTTTAAAACTCACACCGGCGCGCGATCACAAAGCAAACGATTTGGCCCGTTTTAATTAGACGGTATAAAAAGTAAGAATAAAATACCATATGAAACCCGAGTAAAAAATTGAAACGGTTTATATGATATTATATATAGGTACGTACAAATATCTTTATATGTATGTCTGTGTGTGTGTGTGTGCAATGAAAACAGTACGGTATGAGAGTAACGCGGTGTATTTATTTATTTTCGTTTCATCCGTGCTTACTAATAATCGTGTTTGTGCGAGTTGCATCTCGAATTGTTACTTGTTCTTGTAGTATGCGTTTGTTGGCGTCCCTTTTAAAATAATATACGTCTAACCTACTTAGACACGAAAAATTTACACGAACCGCGGGTGCATAGATTTATAAAAAAAAACAATCGTATTTTTTTGACTTTCGGTCTTCACAAACACACATATCACTCATCAATCACCCGAAACAACCTGTGCGCACCCGATATGGAAACCGCTTCAGCAGGAGCAGTCTCGTGGTCTGAATCGATATTATGTTTTGTATAATAAACCGCAGACAGTATGACTATTGGCAGACTAATTTGCAGGGCTGCAAACTTCAAAGAATTATTATTAAAATATTTTATTTTTATTTTTTTTAATGTGCTTGCTCAGCTTCTTATTATAAAAACGTTAACTTATATAATGCTTATAATATATATATATATATATGTGACTTTTTCAATTGTTTTTTAAAAATATTATTGATATTATAATAATTTCACTGTATTACATACTAATTTAGAGATATTTTATGCTATGATAACACATTATTGATAGAGGTTACTTCAATAAGTAGGTATGATCATTAACTAATGTTTAAATTTATTAATTATATTCCTATTTTAGTATACCAATTTTTTATTTTATTTAAAACATTTTAACAGTTTAAATATAAAAGAAAATCGTATATCTCTGCAGAATACTAAAATGAATATTTAGGTACAAACATTACTTAATATATTATACAAGATCACTCATCAGACTTTTTCTTTAATGCCTTTATTTTTTGTATTGACTTTAAACTATGCATTGTTGTTATGTGTATCGACAGTTTTCAGATTATACATTAAAACAAATTCTCATAAACGGATGAACACAATATAACTAGTTATACTAATTCACCACTAATTCGATTTAATTTTTTTTTATCAAAGGGTTCCTTCTTCAGAATAGTTAATTTTCAAGTAAATCATCGAAATAATCGGTTTTTTTTTTTATTTTTACCTATTCAAAGAGAAATCCAATGATTAATGACAATCAGTCATTTAATCCAATAAACAAATCGTCGGACTGGTTTTTTTTAATGAGAACGAATCACATGTGTGTTCCTAGAGATCCGAATCGAGATCATCAGGTTTTCTCCTTGTTACGCGTCCACAGAATAAGCAACACTGACAAATGATATACTGGGTGTCCCTCTATCATATATCTACTACAAATGTAATACGTATAGTTGTAGATATCTATTAAAAGTAGGTACTCTTTTTTATTTAATTTTGTACTCCGCGTGTCTAGAGGCTATGTTTGAGATATATTATTAAATCCTTTTTCCGTCTTGTAGATTAAAATAAAGGAAAAAGATAATACATCAAATGTTTTCACTACACTATACGTATCTTTGCTATGTATATTATTGTATAGCAACTTATTCAGCACAAGCTGTATACCTAAATTATATGAAATCATAGGTAGTTATCATAAATAAAAACGGTCGTATATTATAATATATATTAAACACACATATGTTTGTAAGAATTGTTTGTGTCCAAATAATACGTACGACTTATGCACATTTTATAAACGCGAATACAAAATTACTTAATTGCTAATTTTCCGATGTAGGTAGGTATAAGCCATTAAGTCATATAGCTAGGTGCATATATATTAAACGATTAAACTACGAGATTAACAGCAGTATAGGTATACCTATAAAAAATGTTTAGTCACAACTTGTTCGTCAGAATCTTAATTTACATATTCATTTATATACAGCATGTCGATTAATTTTTGCTCTCCAATTTCGAATGTATTAAATACACATACGTTACTATATATTATAACGTAAGAAGAATATATTATTTTTTATCATCTGTCGGCTATCACTGACGAAATATCTCAATCGTATAGTTTTCTGTCCGAGTGTGCAGGTATACCTACGTGTGCACGATATTATTATATAATACATAGAAATATTTAAAACGCATCGATATCGGGCAAAAAAAAAGTTAAACGTTTCGGAAAATACAGACATTTTTACTCATTTTTTTTTTCCCATCTCGTATATTATTATTTTCAACGAAGAAAATCCAAACCATTATGGAAACGGTAAAGTATTTTTTCTCGTACTGTGTTATTTTATTTTATTTTTTTATTAGTGTATAGTTGTTGTTGTTGTTATTTTCCATTCTCTGGTCAGTCGCGTCCTTATCAATATCGTATAGGTAGGTATATTGGGAGATCGTCGCGCGAGTAAACGTGGCGTGTCGGTACGTGCCAACAGTGTACACGAACCGACCGTGAAAAATCGAACCTATCTCATACATACACACACACACACACGAGTCAATGCGGCTTTTTTTTTTTTTGTGTTTTGTATTTTATCATTGTCCGCGCGCGCAGAGAAGACACACTGTATTTAGAACACGAGGATCATCGACAAAAAAGAATAATAATAATGATGAAAAAAAATCCGATATGTTTTATAGCCATGGACATATAATATAATGTGCCATACCGAGGTAATTGGACCATTTTCGATCTATGAGATGTATTTTAATGGCTGCCGGAACCGACGACAATCGCCACGAACTGCACCTCCACCGCACTGCTCCGCATAACGTTATAATATTCATACGATTTGTGCGATGGTCGCGATAAGAAACGCGCTTTTTGGTCCGACAATAAATATTGAGATCAATTTCATAATAATATTATGTGTGTTATTTGGAGGTAACACGGCTGCAGAGGGGAAAAAAATCGAAATACTCTTTGTGATTTTTTGGTCCCACTTGTCCCGAAAAAATTCCAAGAATTAACATTATGATTACGTACAAGTGACTCAAACGATGCACATGCCATAATGCAAGACATGAATTAAGTCTCGATGTAGTCCATATCTATAACATGTGTTGACAATATTGAAAAAATTGTGCTGAACGGCCGTCAAGTCTATATAGGTATATATCTGACATAACCTGTATAATAATAATATTATCGCGTGAATTCCACCCCGATTATAGGCGCCACTCGGTCGCGGGTTCGGCGACAAAAATCAAGCGCGTTTAAGGCAAAAATTATAATAGGTAGGTATATGTGGTTATAACGTAAGGTTAACGATCTGCCAAAAAAAAAAAAAAATTACCAGCATAAACCTACACTGCGCAGCAACAGTGTAGTTTCAGGAGCCTATACGTACATACTGCCTATATACATTATATTATTATTATTATGTTGTATACGCAAAACAATGTCCGACAACCCGGGCAAATTAACAACACACACGCGGCGGCCGTGTAATTGTAATTATTTTATGATTCATAATATGATACACGCACACACCCACATACACACACACGCACACACACATTGCGATTACAATGAAGAAGACAAAAATACAACATTCCGCCGTGGGAACGTAATGTACGGGAAGTATAATAACGACGCGGCTGCAGCAGGGCCACACATGAGTCTCGAAAGCCGCACACATAATAATATTATATCTATACAGATAATAATAATAATAATTCACAGTGCAGTCTCATAATATAATATAATATAAACCTCGCGGGGAGCAATTAATAATAATATCTATGCAACTTGTGCAGTGTGTGTGTGTGAAAACCAGATAAAAGAATTAAACACTTTCAGTAGGTAATGATCTTCCCCTAATGTGCCTAGACACTGTGGGTATATACCTATACTCTTGTTATATATATATATATTATTATGTGTATAGCGTGAACTCGAGCGAAACACCAACACATAAGACACGAAACGTGTAAGCCGAGTGTAATAATTACGTGTATTTCTGGTGGAAAAAATACACAGCTGGCGGTAATATACTGACCAGGTTTACAATGACCGGCCGCGGTTTCACCGGTGCGTATGTGTACACACGTGAAAACAGTAATCACGTGTGAGAATTATGAGAAACTAGTAAGATTTCGCCTGTTAACTATATATATGATAATATACAGTATATAACAACACACACGCGCATCTAGCTGATTACTATACGTATTGTTTTCGGAAAAATTTTAATTTTGGCTTTCGTTCCTCGCGCCAGTTTTTAATTTGACGTCAATTATAATATTTAGGTATGTGCGGGGGGGCGTGCGTGCTTTATTCAAATCGCACATCGTGCACTTTTTCAACGGATAAACAACGTCTGATACGCGCACAAAACTGCGACTATTGTTTTAATATTATAATAATATATTTTATAAGACGGAAGAATGTTTTAGTGAGAAAACTTTTTTTATAAACGATTTTGTTTTTTATTTCGCCGCGGTGGGCCAAGTTTGATGATTCTATATTATCAACACCTATGCGATGACATAAACACAGACATGCGATAAGTCATATATAGACTTATAAATTTCTCTTTTTACTAAAAGAACAATGGCTCAATTAAACCCTAATTAAAATCAGTAAACTAACGCAAAACTATATATACATTAATCAAGTCAGTATTCTACTAATATTCAGTCACTAATTTCTATGTAAATTTATGAAATCTGTTTAAACAATAATATAGAATTATACCTTATAATGGGACAACACAACCTATTATACCAGCTATGAGTATGAGAATATATGGAAAAATATTTTAACAGCTCGTTAAATCTGCTGACTTATATTGAGAATGTAGCTTATTTTAGGCGATCAAAATAATCGTAAATAACAATAACAACATATTATAACTAGTTAGGTATTTTAAATTAATGTGAAATGTTTTCGTTTTTACTCTCAAGTGTAAATTTAATTGAGTAAAAATATTAAAAATAATAAATTATGGTTTATATTTCATTAGTATTTAAAATATAAAACGAGTTTTATTCATACATAACTATAATATTTAGGTACTTGTTATAATATAATATTTCTTACAAAAAAATAATTTAGTAGTTATAAATAAGTAATAATAACTAATAACTGCTCTAAAATTTATAATAATTTGTGATTAATAAACTATATTATAATAACCCGCTAATACGTCTTCGTAAACTGTTTATTTATGTTAAATTATAAGAAAAAAAATCTTAATGAGAGTATCTCAATTCGAGAAAAAAAAAACTGGATTATTTTAATTAAATTTTGTGTAATTATTTCAGATACACGAGATATTCACTATCAGAATAATATTGTAATAAATTGTATTTTACATCATTATATTATGATATTATTTGAAGACTCGTTAGTAATGATAGTGCGCCACCGTTTAAGTCTCCGGCGAACGGGTAATAACGTGTTTTCCGCTTTAAATGGGAGCGCCTCTAACCACAACAATACCATTGCGCGGTTGTTTCCTCATGAATCAATCAATGGATACAGATATGTAATAAATAGTTAAACAGCACATGTTTATTTTTTTCATATTTCTTTTAATATATGAGAAAAACCGTAGGTAAGCGGATAGCACAATAAGATAACATTGCGTCACGCCATGTCCATATAATGACGATAAATTCCGACAAAGATTCATCAAGGAAATTTCCTCGGTCGTCTCTCGTCAATATAGTTGCACCCATATGCGATAAAATATAATAAGAGTATGATATAATACAGAAGTACATACGCAATGAAATGATATGTATGAAAATATAATATAATAATGTTATGTATCGCAAGAATAAATAAATATTTTTAACACCAATATGCGAGGAAATCATTTGAAAAATCATTACAAACACAATATATGAATGTGTACGTAATATTATTATCATGTGTACCTGTTGCGTGTTATGTTCAAAAAATTAATTTCGTTGTTCCACCCATCGTCAGAATCAACATCGCACATCCCACGGCCAATTAATCACGGGGTATCCGCGCGTGTGTACGGCGCCATGACCGCGTACCCAAATAGGGGAACGATATACACGATAAATACGTATTACATCACTTAATAGCTGTAGTACCTATTGTTTAAGTGTAGGGTGATAATTTTTACATTAGGATAAACTGCATCGAAACGCACTGGACCGCGCGGCGATGACACCGCAAATGCGCGTGCTCGACCGATTGGATCGACGGTGTGCCCGACAGATAAATCCGTATCTATACGACTAAGAAATATTATGTTCTCGATATTAAAACTATGTACCGACAATAATTCAACATCTAAAAAACATCAAGAAATATATTTTTTTTTTATGCTATCATAAAATTGCACACCACACATACGGTTTTAGTTACAAGTTATTTTGACTAATATATTATATACGATGTAATGAATATTTATAATTAATACCAATATTAATCTATATATTGACACGACTCGATAATTAAATTAAATTAAACGAAAATGTTTTAAATGTATTAGGCATCCATAGGAGTGCATATAATATGAGAGAACGAGAAGTATCATTTTTTCATCCTATCATGAATACAATATGATAATATTAATAAAACAATAATTATACCAATAAAATAATTTTCATATTTTTTTTTTTATTTTGAACACTGATTGGCGTTTAAATGAAAAAATGAAATGTTAGATTATTTGTGAAAGAAAATTTTCTGAATTACATGAGTTTAATTATTGATTATTATTTACTATAAGAAAATATAAATATACCTATTTACCTAGGTATCACAGGTATACTAGCTGTGGGTATACGACTTAATCATTTTATCTATTTAATAAAATGTCATGTTATAATTGAAAATAAATTAATGTAATATTACTTATACTGCATCCTGCCCTAACCTAACCTAACCTATACAAATATTTTGGATTTGTTAAAAATATTATTTTGTTTTACTTATATAGTTGTAGATAACCTGTACCTGTACCTATATATGTTTTGGGTTATGTGGTGCAATAAGTATGCAACCTGCAGCTGTATAGTTGGTATATAATATGCCTCCCAAAATGTCTGTCTATATAGTACTTATCGCGGTACATAAATTTTAAATCGTAGCAACAGTATACACGCGATGATAACGATATTATAATCACATGTTTATATTATTGGTATAATGGTATATCATTGGTATACATAGGATCTCGTGTAGGTTATAGGCACTCACGTCTGTGTCGTCCAAGAACGAGAAAACGTCCAACTTGTCCATGCGCACCGTGCCCTGGAACGGGTAGATGAGCGTGCCTCTGGGCACGTTGACGTTGGTCATGACAGTGATCTCGGGCTCCGCGTGGTGCCTGTTGTTGTTGGACCGCTGCACGTTGGCCACGGGCGCCGCCTGCAAGGACAGTTCCTTCGGTATGAGCACGCACGTTTCCATTGTGATATGTCGCTGCGCGATCCGAAAACCGAAACGTTTACGCGTGTCCCTGCACGGTTCGCGGGAGTCCCAAAAATCGTACTATATGCTGCGGTCAATTATCCGGTTGACGCGCGTTGTGCACGGTGGGACGCGGCGATCAGTCGAACATTTGTCCCATGTTTCGCGCCTGGTTATGGCGAATACGTCGCTGCGAAACAACAATTGTTTAATATTTGTCCGTATGATAATAATATACTTTGCGGTCGGCGGCCACAGCGTACAGTGTTTACGATTGTACAATATGTAATATTATTATCGGTATTGTGCGAGCGAATGAAATGAAAAAAAAAACCGAAAAACCGAACGAACGAACACGAAAACTGTAACACGACCGTCTGCAGTGGTACTATACTGAAGCGGCGGCGGCAACGACTACTGGCGAACGCACGCACATATACACACGCACACGCACGCACACACAACAACAACAACAACAACAACAACAGCGGCGGCGGCTACTATAATAATAATACTGCACACAAGAACGGCGGCGATCGCAGGAAGAGGTATTGACGCGCGCGCGAGACGTCGGTCGACCGGCTATCGGACTACTGAAGAAGTGCAAGGCCGCGGCGGCGTCCGGCGAGCAGCGAGCACGTGGGCATTACCCTCTCCCCCTCCCCCGGAGGGCAAGACGCCGGAGTTGTGGGCGCGGACAACCGGCGGGCCAATCGACGGCCCCCGACCGGTTGCCGGCGTCTCGGCCAATCGCGCGCCGCGGTCGAGTCGTCTCCCGCCGCCCGAGGAATAGGTACAATAATGATATTCTACAAAAAACGAAATTATTATAATATTATTGCTGTAGGTATAGGAGGTAGGACGTTTTGGGTATATTAATAATATAATATATGTGAATTAACTGCAGCCTGCAGTGTGATAAAAAGTTATGTGAGGACCTTATATATATGCGTGCATGTGCGCATTATCTCGGAACGATTTTGGGCGGATGCGATCGCTTCCGGTCTTCCGCGGCCGTACGTATTGTATAAGCGTAGGTACAATAAGCAGTAGGTGGGTAAATGTACATATATATTATATATATGTATAAAATTACCGACAAGAAATCTTCGACTGCGGCCGATATACCTATTTTCGTCTTTATCACAGTTAAATAATATCATTATAATATAATATACATATAGTTAACATGTTCGCATGTCCACACTCCGCATCATATACCGGCCCAGGTCACACCCGGGCTTTGGCCCAAACTGGTCAGTCCTGTGTATAATATATTATTTTTATTTTCATGCTGAACAACAATAATTGATTTATTCACATGGCAAATGTATGTTTAGCAGAACCTATGTTAGTACCTCGAATATTAAAGTGAGTTCACCTATGTTATCAAACGTTAAGTTAAGAATATTATCTGCGTCTATCTATACCGTGGATTTTTTACGATATTTGAATTTGTATACAATTTATACGAATTTTTAAATTTTAATAATTCACACACTCGTAGCTCAAATAAAAATATTATAAAATAGCCAGCGTAGGGACACAGGTAATTTCCTTAACATAAAGTCTGATATAATATAGGTGAATTCACTACGTCCGTGAAGTTGGCCCACCGACTCTGGCGGAGCAACTCGAAATCTTAATCAATATAGTTCGCGAGCTAATCGCGAGAATTTGCGAGCTCACTTTCAGAATTTTGCGAGTTAGCCGTTTTTGAGCTGCAAACAAAATAAGAATGGGTGGGCCAAGTTCGCTTAGTCCACCTATATATATGGCTCTGAAATTTCGAAACTTATACCAAAAAATGCGTCGAGATTTGTGAGAGTTTGCGAGTTTGCGAGTTTCAATTCCACTTTAAAAGTACATATCTATCATTGGTTCTGCTAAACCTAAATTTGATATGTTGCGTGTGGGTCAGCGAGAAAACAAATTTTGCGCTGACATTCTCTCATTATTGATGTAGATACTGTTGATTTCAGTTGGGGAATGACATAAAAATAAAAAAAGACAAAAATAGAATCAATAAACTATATATAGCATCATCATCTTGATTCCTAATAATATTATATATGGACAGTAGGCACACCTATGATCTGTTATTTTGGACAACTGAACCGGAACCGAAACAGAAATCTTAGATTTTTCCTGGAACCGAACAGGAACAGGAACCGTAAAAATCATCAATAGGTTCCAGTCCCTAGGACAAACTACAAATCAATATATTTTATAACATTGCGGTTCTGATTTGTTAAGTTTTGAAGAAGACTTTTAGTAGGATCATATTATATTTAAACACCTACTTATAGTTTGAACAAAATGTTTTTTTGGTTGGATACAGCTTTTATTTTTCTAACCGATTTTAAGCAACGCTCTGTATATCGCCATAGAAACGTCAAATTGTTAAAGACAGTATAATATAATATATAATATGTGTGTATTGTGTGTATAAATCCATCTATATACAGTTCTTAATTCATTAAATTCCTAACAAAATGTAGCATACCACTATAGATATTTTCGATGTATCCGCATCGGCTTCCTAGGTATCCTTTGACATGAAGGTATTATTGGCTCCAACCCGATGCCTACTTGAGGCGGTGTTGCATTATAGCAAGTCGAGGGATATTTTCGTTTATTTTGTCGAGAACGGTGCAAAGAGCGATAGGGCCACCTGACGATCACTGTATCAAACTCATATGTGAACGGCTACTTAATCAACGACAATTATAGATCACAGACCCGGAGCCGATACGGACTCATTAACGTCTAGCGGGAGCCGATTAGGTATAATCCGATATATTCCACTGCACAACAGTAACCCAAAAACATAAGTATCTATGGTTCTTCAATTTTTCTTGCAGAGGTAAAATATCTTGAAGCATGATGCTACATTTATTTTTATTTTGAACTATTTAGTAAGTATTTTATAGTGATCATAAAAACTAACTTTTTCAAACGATAGCGCAGACCGTATTTTTACTTCAAATTATAAAGCATATGATTTTATCGACAATTTTGATGTGTCTAAATCGAAATTTGAACGATTAGTTTTTGAGTTATTTAACTTTGTATTATATGCTAAGGATAATATTAGGTTCATAACAATATTATATAGCCTCGGATTTACTGAAAGATAAGTATAGGCTATGCCAATTTAAAGATTATAGTGATTTATTAACAATTTTGTAATTTGAT
>NC_042496.1:38494237-38501651 GCF_005508785.2 Acyrthosiphon pisum
GTATATTTACAAGAATAATAGTCCTTGTTATAATTACTGATAATACATAAAATATAAAATATAAATTATACTTAGTTTAGTATAGATACTTTTTTATCAAATTACAAAATTGTTAATAAATTATTATATCATTATAGCTAGGACACTCCTTTAAAAACTAAGTATTCATAGGAAAATATATGGTTGTTAAGTACCTACGCTTAAAAATTGTATTTAATTAAAAACCAGAAATTGAATAAATTCATTATTTAAGGATATTATAATAAAGGGGCTACTGAGCATGCTCGGTAGAGTAAGCGTAATTATATGACATAAAGTCATGAACATGTTACAAAATATTATCAAATCGGAGACGTATTAAGAAGGAGGTCGATCGCCCCAGGTGGCATTTTTGATAATATAACTACTACTATTTTACCTACCTATACATTATATGGACATATTTATGACAAAAACATTATTAAAGAATTATAAATATTTAGGTATAATATAGTTAATTTTTTTAACAATTTTTATGATCTGACGAGTTTATTTTCTAATATTACATTACGCATTATGCCTATATAATTCTAAGTCTACATAATATGTATTGACCGTTGATTGATATTCCTTATTAAATTAAGTAAATAACTATTTATTATCCTCGGTGAAATTTGTTGTTCCTATTAAAATAATAACTATACACCTACGTATAACATTATAATTATAGATATTATATAACATTAATCTTTATATACGATTTGCAAGTATTTATTTAAACGTATCTGATAATTTGCATCAAGTTTCAATAACACAGGTAATAAGGTTTGGTATTTGCATACAGGGTGAACTTTAAGCCTCGTAAACCCCCCCCCCCCACCATCATTAATATTCGTTATTAAATTCTACATTTATTTACGTCTGATTTACGCGGCTATTTCACCAACGTGCTTAACACTAAATTTTTATAAACACATGTATACACGCTATATTATGTGAATGCTATTATAATCATATTTAATGTCAATATAACAATGATCATTATTATTTAAGCGTACGCCTATAATAGGACTATTGTATTATAAATAAAAACGAACGTCTTGCATCCATACCTAGGCTGTAGAAGAAACCTATGGGTAATATCATAAATATACAGTGAAACCTCGATAACTCGCGGATCAGTTGGGGGTGAAAAATAAATTCGAGTTGTAGAAAAAATTGTGTGTACCTACTTATTGAAACGCAGGGGCGAAGATATTCATCCGAGTTATCGAAAATTCGACTTATCGAGGTTCCACTGTATATAGGTGAGTATAGGCGACACTGCAGTCCGCTGGAAGCGTATAGCACACCAGTAAATCATAACAATACGTATTTACGGACGTTGATAAAAAAAAAAATTATTGATCGACAATCAAAGCAAGACGAAATCAGAGCAAAATTTCACGGTGACGGCCCCGTGCATCAAAGATTTTTGCAATAGATAAATAGTTATACAACACACGTCACGGGTACTTTACGCGAGTGTGTATTTATAACCACTACCATAATATTATAATATTTTAATTATAATATTCTGTTGGTCAGCCTCAAGCCGGGGTTTCACTATACTGCGTTTATATAGTGTATAATACTGATAATGGGCATATTCAACACGTTGTTGTAGGTATATAACATATTGTATGACACATTGTCACCTATAAATATTAAATACACATAGCACACGCCGCGACACGCCAGTCCACCTATACTGACTACTGTTTTATCTGACAGGGTCCGCCACTCAGACGTAGTTTTCCAATCGAACCATCTTTAAAACCCAAATATTGTAAATCAACCGTAGATAAAAACATAATTGCGTGATCGCCGAGTTTATAAACGTCGTAAAATTACATATCTATAACATTTAAGTATGTATAGGTTAGTACCAACAGGCTACAACTATATAGGCTATATACATACTTACAAATTCCATGTATCACAATTATTTAAATATGCATTATGTTTAAAGTGATGTTATGCTGTATCATATACATTGACCAGAGGCCAAAACCGTTTTTACGGGTTGGCGAGTTCAAAGGTTAGACGACCAAACTGTGTGACTTTAAATAAAAATATGTCCTGCGTTTATAATATTTTCAGTTTTGTAACACATATTATTAGATGGAAAAATTGTTAGGTAGTGTTTCGTTATATCCATGATCGGGCATTTGAAATCTTTATCACCCTGAACCGACACTCAGGCTTGTTATCTCGCCGCCATCGAAATATTATAAATTCGCGTTATAATAATGTTGTATATGATTCAACGGTCCTAGCAAACAATACGCACCATTAATACATAGGTATTTATTTATCACATAATATAATGGGTGTTAAAAACCAATAATCAAACCGATACCGTTAGTCATACCGATCAATAACGTCAAACGATCTACCAATAACCGCCGTCGGTCTTCGAATGTTTTTGTTCGTTGTTATTCGCCCCGATTTATAGATTTTTGTTTTTTTTTAATATTATATTACTTCATGCATGATTCAAATCAATTTAAAAAAATTTGTTAACACAAGTGCCCGATGAAAAGGCTTGAATTCTGTAATGTTCCTCTAATACAAAAATATTATACATTTAATGATCATGGTACGTATGGAAAGGGTACAAAAAAAAGCACTCTAGCGTGAGTAATCTGAATACAACTATCACTGAATAATATTATAAAATATAATATTGTTATGGAAAATACAATATTTTAATGAATGTATTTCCGTCTCCCTAAGCAAACATAATAATAAATTGAATTGAATAAATATCGTTACAATACTATGTATAATGTACCTCTATTGCCTATACACAACGCCGTCTAACAAATATATTTAAAATAGAAAAATATAATATTATATGAATGTCAAACATCAGAAAACCATGTCGCCAAAAAATGTAATTTCGAATTTCAAACGTGGTATTTCTGTTGTGCATTCCTGACTATTGATAAAGTCACACTGGTAGGTGATAGGCAATACTACATAATAATAATCAATAGTTTAACAATAGTACACCTACTGGCTACTGGTATTTGACATTTAAGACAATATTCATAATATTCATATTCGCGAATACATTCGGTGGCGTATGATGAAATAAAATTGATCAAATTTAAAACGATAATCGCGATATATCGCATATTATATCAAAATTTAATGCCATAAAAAATATTAAAACTCAGCCAAAGCTATTTAAATACATCGGTACGGACAAACCTCCCGAAGTTTTGTAACCACAGTCTTTGTGAGAATGCTAAGTACCTACATATCCAATAATAATAAAGTACTTAATATATTTCCATGTATCATACTGTTATGACGAAATTATTAAAAAAATTAACAAAATGGTGTACGGAACGTTGAGGAATAAAAAGTGTGCCAGGGATATTAACCCATTCAGCTAATAATAAGTTGTTATTATTTTTATCGTTATTATTTACGTGAGTACTTATCGCTATAGAGTTTATATACGCACTACAGTACAACATACAGCTGCCAGCTTGTACAGAGTTGAGTTCTGAAGAGTATAATCTCTAAAATCCTCTATTAGAAAAATGCAGAAATGTAATATATTATATTTTAATATTTATAAATTTGAAAAACAAATCCCCTGCGAAAATTGCCTACAGTATTATATTATTTGACAGTAAAATATTATGATAAAAACTAAGTTTACATTATTTTATGAATTATATTTTTGTGAGTTTTCATATATAATTCATATTTTTTTCAAACGCCCATTATACTTATCGCAACGATATTATTTTCTCTCTTAGGAAGTTGAAATATTTAATACATTGGTATGATGAACTTTAACTTGAATTGGTTCGTTTTTAAAGCCATGTGCACTTGAATTATGGACTTTAGAACTTTTATAATAAAAACAATCGATCAAATTGAATGAATAATATTATGCAAGTGCGTAGGTACCTATTTTTATTAGTATATGATTTTTAAAATTGTACGAAACAAAATGTTCTCGATTTAAATCATCCATTATAAGGACGCTAATTTTATTTTATATTTATTTTTGCATGATAAGGTATAGTATACATTTACTTTAGACGTATTATTAATATTTAATAATATGGACTCTCATATGACGGGCACCTCATACTCTAACCCGCAATGGATTTGCAAGAGCAAACATAATAATATAGTTAGTAAAAGTATTCAATACTCGCGGTGCATCTTAGTGCTATTTATCTGGGTGGTTGTCGTTTGGGCAAAGGTAATAATGCATTTAAAAAGCATTCATTTTGACCAACAAATATTAATAGTTTTGGTAAATGAAATCATTTTTAACTCCTGCAGGTGACTTTGACTTGTTTGCTATTTTTACCCTACACGGAAAACATACCGAAAAGTCGATCAGTAACAAAAACCACGTTTCCAGCCCATAAACATATATTTTATGCTAAAACAACAATTATTATAAAATTAATCATTATATTATTATTTTCAACATAAATAGACATGCACGTCTAGCTGTATATAGAAATAATAAATAAACGATGTATATTATAAATTATTGTTCATTATTTATTGTTTACGATGTAAACATAGATAATTTATAGTTGACACTTACTATTTGACGGTTGTATGAATATGTAATATCTTACAAAATATTAATTTCAAAATTGTAACTATTGTATAGCTGTACGAAAATTAATAGAAATAAAAATCGTACACGGAAAATATATTATTGTTTATTATTTTGTATTATAACAGTAGGTAGTCAAAGCGTTGTCCATAAGTGTTGTTTCTTTATACTATCAACTGAAAATTCGATATTTATTTACTAATGGTATATAGCATCTTTCGAATAGCCAAATGTACCATTATGTTATTGACCAATGTTGAATGTATCCATCTATATGCAGTATGATATCATAAAATCTTTATTTAAAAATTCAATTAATAAAATTGTTTTAACATAGGTACCTATCTCTTTTACATAAATAATATAATTACTATAACATGCAGTATAATATTATAATAATATGCCTGCAGGAATATGAATATTTTAAAGTGTATAGTAATACCTACGTAATAATAATAAAAAAATCTATTCAAGCATTAAAAAAAAAAAAAAAAACTACCTATATAAATCGTTTGGATGGAAAATAATTCAAAGTTGCATATTAAGTGCATAATATAAGGACTTGACAACATACGTGATACATCATAATATCATATACATTTAATAATATTATGTAACATGGCTATTCACTGAACCCTACATCATTATACATCCTGTCCTTCATCTCTTATCGACCATTATGGCCTTAAAAGATAATATTATTGTAGATATCGTTTAATTCGTTGAGACTTATTAATATTCCAACAAAATATCATCTTAAATATTATGTGTACAGTATTTTGAAATATAATTTATTATTGTATAATACTATAATGTACACGCAACAGTTTTATATAATATTTATAATATAATATATATATTTTTTTGTTATTATTCCTTAGATTAGTTTGTTGCAGCTCTCCACACTTCTCTATTGTAACTTAATCCTTTCAGGTTCTTGTAGCTTCTTTTATTCATATCCTTCATTATTTGGATCATAAATTATTTTGCCCTTGGTCTTCCTCTCCCAATGTGTTATTCTTTTACGTCTCCTTCAAATTTCAATTATTGTCTTTAAAAGACTTTCAGGTTTTAGTACATAATTTTATCTCTTCTGGATTGAATGGTTTTACATTATTATATTTATATGAAAAAAATATTTACACAAAGCCATTAATTATAAATTTAAAACTTGTATTATCCACTAAAATATCTATATTATAATGTCTTGGTACCTAATCTGAAATTAATATATGACTGCCATAATGAAGTATCTCGGTTAAAAGTTTTGTATTTATTTTTGTTCAACTATATACATATTATTTTATGACCATGACACTATAATATGTTTACCTATACTAATATAGTGCATGTTTTTGTGGTTGGATTTTTTCCGTATTTTACAACACTCCAAGTCGTGCGTGCATTATATGTGGCCTACATTTAGCCCCGTGGGATCACCCAACAAAAGAAACTTTATTTTATGAAATTTACAACTTCAGATTATTATTTTTTATAATAACTACGTCATTTGTTGAATAAATATTAACTAGGTACTCAAATATGAAGCCTATGTACATAATATTATTCCATCGTAGTTTTCTGTTGTGGATTAATGTTTAAAACCCTAATCATAATAATGTACCGTAACTGTAATATAATGTTAGCTGTTAGGTAAAATAGGTACTAAAACTACTAAAATGTGATGATCTCTACTGCACATAATAATATTATTGAGTAAAGAGTGACTCTGACACAATGGTATTTTTCCTATGTTTTTTACTAAACATTTAATAATATTGTTCATGGTTATCGAGTATATTATACATTTATACACAATACAAAGTAACTACTTCAATAATGATATTGTTCGATAACAATAATATAAATAGTCGTTTTGAAAATGTCTGTTCTTTGAAAAATGTTTTTGGTGTGCGAAAAAACGATAGTTTTGCCAATAATGCATTTATTACGTTGTCGTATTATATCTTGTTTATGAAATAATATGTTCCTCAAATATATAGCTTTCAGGGTTTTTCAACAGTTGAAAACAGGATTTGAAGCATAGCTCTGAAATTGGGCCACTCCCACTCTTATATATTTTCTTCAATTTTTATTTATTAAAATGTCTATATTATTCAGCAACGCGTTAAAACCCAAGTAAACCAATCAAATATAAACCAAATAATAATCAGCAAATTATTAAATATCATTATGCGATGCATACTTATAACATGGTCATCCGTTACTATTGAAAATGTGTCTGTAGAGAGTCACACATCTATAATAACTGTAGTAGTGCCTTAGTCTTGGACTTAAAATTTACAAATACATTTTATAGTATAATAATATAATATTTCCTTAAGGGATGTTCAAAACTAATTAATAATAGATTTAAAAATCACTATACTATAATAGTGGATTGTGTAATATATTATAGTCAGTATGATGATAGGCATGTAATGATGTAATATTGTAATAGTGAAAACATATATAAATACATTTATAGAATATTAATATATTTGAGATGAATTGAAAAAAAATGTGCTAAGTATACAATTGGTATTTAAGGGGGTTCGAATTGGTAAAAAAAAAAAATCATTTTTAGACCCTCCGCCGTGACAAGATTTTAATGCTGTAAAAATAACATTTCTTGACATCTCCTCGAAAGAACAGTCGGAGTTTTTTTTTTTTAGAGTTTGTACTTTTGACAATAGGTATTTACAAATTTCAGTTTTAACAAAATGTATTGTTCAAGCATAATATGTATTGATGAAATTAATATTTCTAAAAAATTCTTCGACCGTTCTT
>NC_042496.1:38501701-38548382 GCF_005508785.2 Acyrthosiphon pisum
TCAGCGAGTGCAAGAACGTGAATACGTTGACATACATTGTGATGTGTGCGCACATACACTAATGTTCTTTTACACTCGGACACATTGTCACGGTCAGGTTGTACCTGCCACATAATTTGCCTAAGTCTTACTCCTTAAGAAATTACTGACTGGAACCTCCTCAATATCAGATGGTTAAAATGTTACTATCGGCCAATCAATTAAGTTCTATATCTCTTGCTCTAACACAGATAATAACCTAACAAAATTCCGTGGTCTGAAGTATGTAAGAAAATACCCACTATATAAAAAAAGTTGTAGCTGTATATAAGAAGAAAAAAACGTAAGTTACTCGCTTTAGTATTTAATTATTACTTGCGATATTTATGTCCCTATAAGTCACACACCCGTGTAGTATAATATATAATTAGTGCAAAGTTTTCACGATAAATTAAAACTGTTTTTGCTAATATTTTCAGCACAGTTTATAAAGTATTATACGATTGGGTGGTTTTGAAGTGTGCCGCAATTTGAAGGAAAATATATATCCAAACTTTTTCAATGATATTAACGGAAAAGAAAGTTTTAATTAGAAATTTGTAAGATTTAAATCAAAACTTCCACAAGTACACTCACCTGAATTTTCTTTTGTGACGAAATCGGCAAACTCAAATATCAGAGAAATTTTAATAGTTTGAAATAATATTTGTCCACTTTCTAAAATTAAGTTGATTTCTTTGTAGCTATCAACATATGTATACCTACAATATGTAACTATTATTAATTTTCTTTGTAAGAGTATTATTGATTTGATTTTTCAGTAAAGATCAATTTGAGTCATAATCACATAGGTACATGTTCAGATGAGAAAGACGCCTTGTCCAAAAAACTAAATGATCAATTATTTTAATGTAGGTAACTATTGCTAAAAAGAAAAATCGTCAACTCGTTTATGTTTTAGTCTAATCGCCAGATGGAGCCACATATTGTAACATTCAACCATGACTCCGATTGCAAAACCGATAGTAGGTAATAATTTTTTTGTACGATGTTTAAAATGGTGTTACATGTTTTAATAATTTAATTATTGCATGAAACAAAAGTGTAAACACAATGTTTGATTCAACAAATTTGATCTTAACACGAACGCTTTTAAATGAACGAACTTAGTCACACGCTAAACCCAAATAAAAGGTTAGGTAGGTACAGTTTTTCAAGTTTATTATATGAAACACTATGCGACGATATTATAATATGGCTGTTGGTACTATTATTTTTCTTTTGACAAAATAAAACCTTTACCAAAACGCACATATTATTATGTTAATGTTCATTTATCTAGTGTAAGCTAATTTAGATTATGAGGCGTAAGTTGTTTAGTGGAAGTCTATAGGCAAGTATACTTGATTTAAATATTTTGACATTATGTCCAAATCTGACGTATAACCTTACATATAGTTATGTACATAGTTTTTGAACAAAAGTTACCGGCCCAGTTTCAAACGGGGTTTGACATTGTTTTTAAAGAATTTTAGTCGAAAGATACGTACTAGAACTTAATATAAACCAGGTCCGCAATCCTTTTAGGGCAGTGTAGGTACTAAAACTTAAGTATTCCCAGTTTTGACCTATAGTGGAAAAGTTTGAGAAGTGACAACACAATATCACCTGCAGACTTACTCTTTAGTCTTTTGCATCATTTGAAGGCTGAAAAATGCATTAGATATTATAATATAATGTATGCATGAACAGTTAAATATTTATATTTATTTATTGAATCATTATAAATTTCAAAACAAACAACAAATAGTAAATTTTGATGAAGCTGTCCCAAAAAGCAAACTTGTGAAAGGAAGCAGCGAGTTAAAAAACACTTAAACAATATAAATTAAACATAATTTTAAACAATACTAAACATACATGCAAAATCCAAAGTTAAATATTAAATAATTACTAAAAGCAAAGTTCAGTTTAATGTACAAAATAACACTTAATTCATAAAATATTTAAATCTAAATTATTTATATAGTTTAAAAATAGTTTAACTACTATACATAATACTTCTAGAGATATGAATATTTGATAACAATTTTAGGTATTAAACTTATCGAAAATGTCACGTCATATATAGGTACCGTTAGTATTTACGACATAATGAACATATTATCTGACATATTTTTATCATATTATTATACTTCTTGCGTTTTTTTTTTGCCACTTCGTTAAATTTTTTTTGTTATAACACGTATAATGAATTATTTTGGGTTTTTTTTAAAGCACGGAATTAAACAATTTTTTTTCATGTTTGATATATATGATATATATGATCGTATTATCTAAATATTACGACGTTTAATAAAGAAAATTTAATTATTTTGCCTACACAATAGTACAATACAATTATGTTTCTTATTCTTCGTATATTAATGATCTTTAATATAATATATATTTTTCTGTCCGTGTGTACTATGTACTCAAATTTCAAACTCTTCCTGAACGGCTGCACCGATTTTGATGACATTTTTTGTGTGTGCTTTAGTGGGTTCTTGAATGGTTTAGATTCACAATTGGACCTGGTAGGTCCAACCCGGGGGGGGGGGGGTACTCAAACAAGGATTTACATTTTTTCGTGACGTTTGGGGGATGTGTACAAATATTATTTTTATTAGGATTACAATTAATGTGAACAAATGTGAATAACAATCGTTCGATTCTCAACCACGGTGGCTGCTCTCTCTGGACAGGCAATTAGGCAAAGTCAGGAGAGGTACGCCGCCATCCCGGACTGGGCATAGCAGAAACCTACGGATGCCCAATTTGAAATTCTGCCAAAACTAACCAAAAACAAACGTGTTGCCAACCAACCGTACTAACCATAACAACCGTAACCCTTACAATAGCTAATGGCCATACTTTTCGTGCTCTAGACCAATAAAAAAAAAAAAATTGTTGGTATGATTTTTTGGGGATTTTCAAATATGTAAGTAAAATGGTAATGTAACGGACCTGCCGTTGAATATATTGTTATAGCCCATAGCCTATATAACTATATTGTAAAATAACGTCTAGAGACGTAACTGTGATTTTCTTGTATTCCAGGTATAGTCCATATTTTCCGCGAAAAACAATCAACGATCTAAGAATATCACCCTATTCAATTCTACGTATTCGGTTCGGTCGTTCACCCCGTCAGTACCTACTAAAATTATACAACTGTTCCGCAATACATTTTGGCAACAGGCTGCACTGTTGTAATCCATCGACAACCATTTTTTAAAAATAAATTTCGTTTAAAAACCTGCACAGTTTATTATGCATGTGTGTAATACAATATAAGTATTATGGGTCCAGTGGCGCAAATAGATGAGGGGCATGGAGCTTGGTGGGTTAGCCTCCTTAAAATCACTCAATATCCTCTAAAAATAATAATAAAATAATATATATTGTAATTTTAAAAAATTCCTTTGAGCCCCCCAAACATTTTTCCTATTTGCGCCACTTTAAGGGTGACTTGTCGGCGTGTGGGGACACAACGGTCCAGTGATGGAACTTCGGTATTATAGGTATATTATGTATACAAGCTTTACCTTTAAATAAATAGTTAAATTCATAAATTTTAAAATAAATATAGTTTTGTAAAATAAATCTCGATCCTATAATTGCATGCATCATTATCATATTATCAGATCATAAATAATTATCATGTGCCATCACTTCTGTTAATGTTATTATATTATATTATTAGTTTTATATCTTTGATGATTATACTTTTTATTTGTAAAAATGACTTGAAGTTTGTTTATAAAAAAATGCAGAAGTAATATTTAGTTTTTTTTTCTTTGTGATGGGAAGACATTTTTTGCTCTACACAATCTTTTATAATGTTCTGAGGAATATGAAAATATTTAAAATGTTTAATAATGTTTAAATTATATTAAAGGAACTATTTGTGTAGTGGTAAAAATAATAAATTATCTAATATAGTTTCATATAAATACAAAACTTTAAAAACAAGTCATATAATATTAAATGCTATACGCAGTATTAATACCGCAACACAAAATCCATAAATTTGCTGTTTACCTATATAAACTGTGGTCGACTTCATCGTTGCTTTGAACTAGTGAAATAACTATAATATATCTATATATAGGAAGGATCCTTTATACATTTGTGTATACCTACCTACATCGTTTTAGATAAATGTGTAAAGGTAGATTTATTTTCCTAAATGTATAAAAGTTAGAATTATATATTAAACTATATTAAACTGATTATAATTTATTACGTTCTTATTTAGTAAGTAATACAAAATAAAGCATACTACATTCAAGCTTTGTACAATATAAACAAATATATTATATTTAATATTACATAATATTATAATTATTCAAAATAATGAAATAAAAACATTTGCTAATACGATTTTTCTGAGATAGGTACCTATTATAATTTATAAAAATATTTATTTTATAGACATAATGTATCTTATGTCGACTGGTTGTATGAGTAGTTTTTTAATGATTATACATCGATAGCATGGAATTTTAATAAAACAAAAAAATAAAATATGTTCCTTTATTTTTAATAGAAAATATTAATTTTTTTTTATCACAATTTTAGCATAATAAACACGTGGCTGTACTTGAACAGCAAAATCAACAATATTTTTAATTGATTCTGGGCTGTGGCAGATAATGCTTTTTCTTTATGAAATTGTTAATATTTGTATAATATACTTTTTTAATGCTTACGGCACACTGAAGCTTAGTATATTCATTAATAGTTTTAATTGAAATACATTTTTTATAGAGTGTTACCACTGCGTATCCTCCCCAATCATATGATTTATGTCTACCTATTTTTTTTTTTACTGTTATTTATCAAATCTACTTATTGTACAAAAAAAAATGCATAGATTGTAGATTATCCCAATAAAATAATAATAAAAATAACTAAATACATATAATATATTAGAGATATCTAATTTTTTTAAACTATTTTTTTTATATATATAAATGAAAAATGCCATAGAACACAAAATATTTCAAACATTTTTGGGATAGATTTCTACAAAATGTTTGAGAATCATATTTGCTAATTATTTTTTTAAATATTTAACATAATTTACAATGATAAAATAAATACTGTACTCGTAAATCTGTAACTAACACATTTTACTATTTATACAGTGACATTTCTGATTACAGGCAACCTCTTAATAGCGGACATAGGTACCAGGGTGCTCTCATTAGTGTAAATATCATAATATATAGTGGGAAAATATTCAAAATAACTGTCCTAATAGCAGATACACTTTAACAATTTTAACTTCTTAATGGTATTCGCTTAGAGGTTTTACTGATACTAATTGGTAATTGATATTGAATATTTGGCTAAATATTTTGGAAATTACCTATATCAAATCATAATTATTCAACTTTGGAATTCCGGTAGAGTATACATACTACATGCAGGTACTATACATGCATTTATTTTTAAAATATTTTGTTTTGTTCGTTAAAAAAAATAATAATAATATAAAGGCAATTATTGCTAATAATTATTGTTAATAGTTATACATAATAAATAATAATAATATAATATATTAATATTAAAAACAAGTTATCTAAATATATAAAATAATTTTTCCCTTAGCCTATAGCTACCGGAACCGCTAAAGCTATGACTCTATATGAGTATAAAATTTGGCCAGTAGTTTCGTTTTATGATGAATAGAGACCCTCTAAGAAAGGGTTTTCCGTAATTTGCATTTTAAAGATGTATTGCGTAACCCACATAATATATCATAATTATGACTACATCGAATATTATTGTTGTAGATTTTGTGTAGCCATGACGGCGTCATTTTAAAGATGTCCTAAAACAAGAATTTTGAGATTTATGGTGGAAATTGAAATTTTTTTTTCTACATTTTGCCATTGATCATTTGGACGGATACGGTAAAATCCAAAATCGTACGTCAAACATTTTTAGAAGAGTACCCAGAAACAACTATTTTTAATAAATCAATAGGTGATACAATAACTACTAAATTATAATTATAAAATTATAATATTAATATAATGGATTAATGATCTCAATCTCTCATGTACCTAATATATATATAAAAAAAATTATAACACGAAAAAACCTCATACGAGTAGTTATTCGGCTATTATATAGACTTATAGTAATTATATAATATAATATTAACTGTATTGTGTAACTCACATATTATAGCATATAATGACTATATGGAATATATTATAGCTGTAGGTTTTCTGTAGCCATGACGGCGTCGCCTCGGGTCCACAATGGCAGACAACGGCTCGGACTATGCGCAGAACAACGTGCGCCTTACGAATTTCTCTGTCCGGTACCCACAATGATCGACGTCTTAGTCTTACGGTTACCGCATCCGTTCCGGTATCCATTTCCCGGTCAAACCAAATACGCCATTTTGTGTCCCTGTGGGCTTTTTGCCTCATATCGATATAGGCGGCCGTCGGTCCTTGGACTCGGATACCATGTTAATAATGTTATCACCAGGGCTTGGGACTTATAACACTTAAAATCATTAAAATAAGCGCTTAAAAACATTAAAAAGCACTCATATAAGCATTTAAAAAACTTAAATTTAAGCAAAAATATTTAATCAAAAAAAAAAAACCTTTCTTTTTACATAATAAAGTACCTACCAGACATGATTTTTATAACTGAGCTAAAAATAATGATCAGGAAAAGTTGCAAAAAAAATTCAAACTTCACTTTCAAGACATTTTGCATTATTATTTATGGATTTTCCTAGGGATTTTCTGAAAAATAAAATATAAACAATAGGTATTTACAAATAGTTCAAAAAAATTAATTAATTAATTAAATCTTACCGTCATAATTGCATTGAATGATTTAATTTTAATTCTACAAAAAACGACTTTGCAGGATTAAACCATAAAGAAAGTATAAAAACTGGTGAAAAAATCAAAAATAACCAGAAAAACTGAAAATAAGCATTTTTTTTGAAAAATCGACGAAAAAAGCAAAAAAAGCACTTTCAAATTTCTTAATTGAACGCGTTGTCAGGTTATAGTGGTCGAACAAATTAATATAGTTCGCTTGCTTCCATAACTATAAATGGCCAAAATACCGAAATATGGTCCAGCGTTATTGACCACGACACGAAAATATAAATCAGTGCAACTCGTTAAATTTAGGTATAGCAAACCAACGATATAATTAAAAAAATTAAATAAAAAAGCTGCGAATAGAATGGAATAATATGAATAATAATTGCGAGGCGCAACAAACTTGAGGTTGCAGGGTGGCCGTTATATTATTATTCTCCCCCGAGCTTCGTATAATATAATAATTATTAATTACAAACAGAAAAGTATAATTTATTACGTGTTCTGCAGTATTGTAATCCACACCACGTCACTGTTAGAATAAATGATATTATTCATACGATTTCCAACCGCAATTAGGTGAAGGTACAACAACAGTGGGTTAAAACAACTACCGCCGCACATTAATATTAAAATCGTGATTAGATTTTCCACATTTTCTCGGCGCACCCTTACTTTATCTCTGCCGTACGAAGCTTACGTAACATAACCTGTCTATATATACACCATTAGCATTAATTTAAAATTTATTTATACATTTATATATTATACTGAAGCCGGCCGACAGTGTTATGATATTATTATTTATATTATATTTATTTAGATAAGTCTTACACACTTGCCAAACTATTGGGAAAGGTTATCTACTTCAACTATAGTGCGAACCATAGAGTTTCAATAAGCTTTAATGTTTTATTATAATACAATAATAATGAAATAACTATATTATAGTAATTATTATTATATATTATTACAGTTTTGTAATCGTGGAAATTGTCATTTTAATATAAATATTAACAGCATTATAGTACGTCATAATATTTTATTGTTATAATAGGCGTGCATATTAGATTATAATAATTTAGACTAAGATATTCAATTAAAAAAATAATGAACGGGAAATTCGCTAGACAGTTTTACAGTTGTAGGTTTCGAGGTTACCTCGCCATTCAGTAGATCACTCACGGTCGCTGCTTGGCATTTTAAATTTTAACTCAATGATAAATGATTGCATACGATAATAATGGTTTTAAACAGGGTGTATATAAGCACACATTCAGTGAAAAACTTTGGGGGGACGGATGCGAAAGTTATTTACCTCAAGACGACTCGTTGGGAGGGAGGGCTCTGCTACTACACCCTCCTCATCGCCAGACAAACTACCTATAAACAGTCCGAATCGTCAATATCTTCAGAATATTTAACTAAACAAATTGAAGTCGAATTTAAACTCCAACCGCAGTGTAAAAAATAAATAAAGCGAAAAATAATAAATATTGATAATTATAATGATATCTACTGTCTGCTTCCAACCAAACTAACAGTCGTGAGGCGTTTTAATTGATCTTACAATAAAATAAGTATTATCTATATGAATAGACCATATTATAACATATTATAACATAAGTATAATAATGTGTATAATGAACAAGATAGATACCGGAAAACCTATTACCTAATGTGGTGTATTTCCGTCAGCCAATAGAGCTGATGAGACGGTTTATACTGTTTTTATGGATATTGTATAATTTGTTTAAATTAAATACCTAAGTTCCATTAGAGTTAATTTGCTAATATTGCATGCTGAACTAACTTATTATGCCAAAAACATCGCATAATTATAATATCATATCAAATAATATTGCTACTAACTTAATAAACTTATAAGTCAATATATTTTACGTATCTTAAAAATATGTGAATAAGTATAGTCAAAAGTTAATCTAAATATTTTAATAATATACGTAATAACAAAAAGTTAACATTTTTAACGACAAAAATGTATTACACATTTCAACGATAAATAAAAGATTTTTCGTTTAAGTATCCGATTTAATTAACATTTGAATTTAAGATAATATCTATTAAAAATGGTACATAATAATATGTATTTTTAATACTTTTAAATTACTTAAGTACAACTTACGAGGAGTCAATTGTATTAAACTCTCAAGATTTTAACCTAAAAAAAATTAAAAAAATGTTTGATGCATTAAAATGTAATTTAAATGGATCAAAAACATCAAAAATATTTTTTAATTTATATTATATCTATAAAAGTTATTATATACAATGTATTTTCTGAAAAAAATTAAATTGCATTAAAGAAACAAATATTTGTTGAAAACTGATGTTTCTCAAATATTCCAGTTTTTCAGTGATTTAGTTTTTTTCACGATTAATGAAAACCGCCAAATATAAATACATTAAATAACTCCAAATATACCAACTAGATACAATGTTCTAATATAAATCATCATCAAAGGCAAAAATTTAAATTTGTTTACCGCTCTAAAAGGTTACGTTCACCGTTGAAAAACTATCTATGATGTCCAATCAATGAGTTCAGAATCTAAAATAAACATAGCCGAATAAATAATTTACCTTTTTATCGTATTATTGTTATGTTAATATTGACCTCGTATGAAGTTTATATAGGCACTATATATACATATTATTATATATTATAATGTTTTATGGCAATATCTATTATTACAGCCATAAAAATTAAATTGATGAATACATTAACTCAAACCTTTCTTTCGTTTAATAGCTATATAATAAGGCTTTACTGTTTATAATATTATATACATTACGCATATATATACCGTATTATATTGATCTATTGGCGCCTGCAGTCTTATGTTTTGCAAATATATTGTAATTCATTTATTTGAATAAAATTACTATATATATGTAGATTCCATTTAAATCGATTTATATATTATATACCTACCCACATTAAAGCCGATTGTATAAAAAAAATCCCATTTGCCCTCACCCTGCAATAATATAGTGTAATTAGTGTTATAATAAAACGCCACACACCCGATTTTTAAGAGATTTGAAAGTATAATGATGCGCAGTTTTAATCAATTAATGTCAAAAATATGTATTTATTTGTTTGATTTTAATTTCTCACAGAAAAACCCTGAGCACCTCACTGAGAAAAACTCGTGTGGTTGTGCAGGGTGTTACAAGCGGTTACATAGTACTTATAAATGAATGGCATATAATTACATAATAATAAACAAAAGGATGAATACGCTACTAGAAGATACTACGGATAAATAAATAATGGACTTAGTATAATATTATATGTATTTAAATACTAATTCAAAGTAACTCTCAAGTGGTCCCATGCAAATACAACCGACAATAGGTTATTGTTTGCTGTTGCGTAATATTATGAGATTATGCTTTAGAATAATTGTTTTGTACGAAAAACCCACTCTTCTGGTCACAGTTGTAAACAAACCAAGTTTTTACCCTCGATATATTATAAGAAAATACTTTTTGTGTCATAACAATTTTATTTTTTTGATACCATTAATACAAACAAGTTATTATTAAGGCAAAATAATCGTCAAGCTGTCATATAGTCTGATAGTCACCGACTAAAAGCTAATAATGATAATAAAAAGTTATTTAAGTTTGTATAACACAAAAATAAAGGGCTTAGTCCTTAGGTACGTATAATATCTAATAAATTTGTTTGTATTAATAACAGTTATATCAAAACAATAAAAACTCTACTGCACTGCAGATGAAATTGCCCAAATGGTTTTTTTTTACACGATACAATTTTCGTAAAAGTAAATTTGAATAAAATACTGGTGTCTTGGTAGATTTAATTTTAATTTATCGACATATTTATATTTTATAGTTTTATACAACTTATAACTTTTTCATATTTAATTTTTTTACTATTTTCTTTAAATATCATATGGAGTTGTGGAAGAGCTGTAAATGATGCACATAATATCATTAAATTACCTACCTAGCTCAATACAGAGTTTTATATCATTATACATACATCGTTTATTTTTCCAAACACAAGACTACTGGCTAAATAAGTAAGTTCATATAGAAATAAATAGGTATATTTTATACGTTAAAAACTGTATCGGCTAAAGTGCACTTTACCACCCCATGCATATTTTTCGATTTTTTTTTTTTTGGAACTTATGTAACTCATCGAGTTAAGAACGATGTTGCAATTAGAATTTGTCGCTCTCACTTAGTTTCGAAGTTATGGTCCTTTGAAATAAGCAATTGTGCGTTTTTTTACGCATGAGCGCAACGCTACGTGTCACGTCTTTTCAAGCCCGGATTAAGACATTTTGAGGCCAAGGGGCCAAAGTTTTAAATAAAGCCCTTGTACGAAAAAAAAATATTAATGTATATAATGTGTTCCGGGGTGAAGTGATCAGCCGATGTCATATAAAAGTATACCAAAAATGATAAAGAAATAGCCTTTAAAGATTGGGTTTAACTTTTTAATTTTTTAAGTTATGGGCAAACTTTTTTTTATCTGATGTGAAAATCATACATATCACGCATTTTTTTATGTATTTTCAAAAGTTTTTAACATTTTTATGTATTTTTTTTTATTTTAAATCTATTTAATTGTCCTATCAACACTCCAAAATACGCAATTGAATTAGAATTGCACTAATTATTTTTATTAAATTAAAAAAGTAGAAAAAAGTAGTCAAAAATTAGCATTTTTTAAAGGAAATCGCGTATTATTCCAAATAATTGATTACTTGGTATGGGTTTTTTTTTATTATTCTGATAAATTATACTGAATAACACATTAATATACCTAGAATACCTTGAAAGTTTGGTTTTCATAATATATTCCTGTTAATCGTCACAATCTTAGTTTTCCTAGGATTGAGTCGGTTAATTGGTCGCCATTCATTTAATTTTATACTATTCGGTAAATTTTAGTTGTTATAATACAAAAAACAAAAACTCATAGTTAATAATAAATTATTTGGAATAATGTACAATTTCTTTTTAAAAATACTAATTTTTGCCAACTTTTTTCTCTTTTTTTTAAATGTAATAAAAATAATTGGCACATTTCTGGTTTAATTGCGTATGTCAGTTGATAGGACAATTAAATCGCTTTAAAATAAAAATAAAATTACGTCAAAATCTTGAAAAGATTTGAAGATACATAAACAAATGTGTGATACGCATGGGTTTGATAAAAAGAAGTTAATTGATCATGACTAAAAAAATAAAAAGTTAGATTCAATCTTTATTTCTTCATCATTTTTGGTATACTTTCATATGACGTTGGCCGGTCACTTTACCCTGGAACACATTGGATATTATTTAATATTTTTTTTTCGTACAATAGGCTCATTTAAAACATATTAGGTATATAGGCATATAGCAATGAATAATGAATAATGTATTAATGTATCACTTTATTTATAAATTATAATTTATAAGCTTTTTTTTCTTGCTAAATAATCATCGATTTTTTTTTAGGTGATTTATTTAGTGTTACATAGCCTATAACGAAAAAAGTAATGGACAAATTAGAGGCCCCTAAATAAATTCTAACTTTCGAGGCCCGGGGGCCATGCCCCCCCCCCCCATGCTCCCCTTAATCCGGGCTTGCGTCTTTCGTGATTTTTTTTTTTTTATTCGTGAGACTTATTATATCAATGAAATTATTAATGAGTACCTATTACTTATTTTTAAGCCTAGGTTGTTGTTGTTACTTATGGCACAATCATTTAATTTTGGACTTACAAATATTAGAACACACAATTACTTTTAATAATAAAATTGTCCGAGCGAGCGCAGCGAGCGAGTGACCCCGCTCGGTGACTCGGTGCAACAAAAATGCAATTTTCTTAACCCTGTGACCCACTTGAGGAGGTGTTGCATAGCAAATCAGGGGATATTTTCGTTTTTAATTGTCCGATCGAGTGACCCCGCTCGGTAACTGGGTGCAAGAAAAATGCAATTTTTTAATCCTGTGACCCACTTGGGGAAGTGTTGCATACCAAATCAGGGGATATTTTCGTTTTTAATTGTCCGAGCGAGCGCAGTGATTGAGTGACCCCGCTCGGTGACCCGGTGCAACAAAAATGCAATTCTCTTAACCCTGTAACCCACTTGGGGAGGTGTTTCATAGCAAATCGGAGGATAAATTATTATTGCACCATCGTTTTAAACAGGTTAGAATACGTAAGTACAAAAAATAACAAAAATAGTCCTCCGCGCGGCATTATAGTAGTGTTGCGCTCATGCGTAAAAAAACGCAAAATTGCTTATTTCCAAGGGCCATAACTTCGAAACTAAGAGAGGGCGACAAATTCTGATTGCACCATCGTTCTCAACTCGATGAGCTACATAAGTTCCAAAAAAGAAAATATCGAAAAATTTGCATGGGGTGGTAAAGTGCACTTGTTCCACTGTATCACTTGTTAAATATAAATACTAAAGGGTTTTGTCACTGGGCAGCTTCCCTCCTCATATAATATATTATCCTGTAAATATTCTCCATATAATAATATTATCATATTTTTGTCTAGTACATATAACAATAATAATTATAATTTATTAATTCTCCAACAATAAACATATCTACAATATGTAATTATAATAAACTAATTTCTGTTGGACCACTTCTAAAGCCATAGACTGTGCTGGTGGAGAGAGAGTTTATATTATACAATATATACTACAGGTTTTAAATTTAAATTCTCTATTTTGATAAAAAAAAAAAAAAAAGAAACAAATATATGTATATACTTATATACTTCTTTATTATGATATCCCATTGGGCATCAAGTAAAAAAATTGTATTATAGAGATTTTTGTTAAATAGAATTGAATAAATTTGGTTTGGTTCTCAAAAATATTTCGTTAAACGAAAAATGGCGCTAAATTGAAATTTGTTATATGGAAACTTCACTGTACTATATATTATATATTATTATGTTCGTTTTTCTTGTACTCAAATACCGTAGTATATACACTATCAATTAGTATGGAGTATTCGATATAATGTAATTTCTATATTTAATATATTGCAGGACGATTCACTCATGATTTCAAAAAATAAAACAATAACATTTCTGAAAGTATTTAAAATCATTACAAAACAAAATGTTTTACTTTTTAACGACAACATAATATATTTATAGGTAGGTAGTAGGTACATTTAAACCTATTTCCAATATTTTTTTTAATTTATAGAATAATTATTGTCATATAATATTTTAACGTCATGTAATAATAATTATTATCGGTTAAACGTAAAGGTAACTTTATAGGTATAGTGTATAATAGGTATAGTTTAATTTTTTATGCTCGGAGACCGTAGTACTGCACACAAAACATTTTTGTAAGCGTAAAGTAGCGAATTACAAAAGACGAGTGGTCGCTTTGGTGGTGGAAAATGTGGTTGCATATCGCGAAGCGCCTATATCATGTATAGTTACCTACATAACACCGTCTGCAGACGGGTGGTGGGATAAAAGAGCTATATAAATGAGACTCTCGAAAGCGTAAAATGTTTTGTGTAACGTGTAGACTGTATGTATAATATACCATAACATAATACTTGTTGGTGCGAGTGTCGTGGAAATATAGCGAATATAACCCAGGCCCGCGGCCATATTATTATAATAATATAAAACATAACAAAATATTCAATAACGCGCGGGTGGCGTTTCGCTGGCCCAGGGTGGAGGCTGCACCGAAAATTGTCAGCGTGTGACGATGATGATGGTATTACAATTTTATTATACTTTTTATATCGCGTAATGTACATATTTTATAGGTAATATATCCTAGGTTAGCAGGTACCCATGATACACAATAATAACAAATCGTGTACCCACTACGGTGCGCGCGCACACGCATTTTAATATGCAGGTCTGGAAAACGACGTCTCCGGGTCGCCTTGTATATTATAATAATAATATTATACATGATACACAGGCAGGTACCGGAATAATATCGTCGTTACGATATTAAATATTATATTTCCGTGCTCTGGGGTGGGTGGGTGTAATCGAGAGGGTGAGACGCGGCCGGGACGGCTCGATATTGCGTGCGTATTATATACCTAGGGGTCGCGCGCGCACGTAGCAACAAGTCCGTGACGCCACGCAGCCACCGCGCGCGCGTTATGTTATAATATTGATTTCGACGAGTGCACTAGAACGCGCGCCGAGTAATGTCACTGTCGCCGCCGCCGCAAAAGTCAGATTCGAACCTCCCCGCCCCGTCGCACCGACTTTGGCGCTACGAACGATAAGGGGCGGTGTGCGTTAGGGGGTTATTATTATTATTTTTTTTAATTTCTCCGGATGCCAGTGTTAGGATGAGTACACTGTCGCGGGTTGGCGTGCAAAAACAGTATAATAATATATATGGGTACCTATATAATATTATATAGATAAGATATATAATGTACCTAATCTCGATTCTCCACTGTTGCATCCTCTATACCTGCAGGGATGGGCAATTGGAGGCTCGCAAGTCTTTTCATCTGGTTCGTGCTACGTTTTCAAATTACATCATACAATTTTAAAGTTTATCTTCTATAATCAACTTACGGATAAAACTTAAGTCATCTACTTCGTGTTTCTTCGTCCGAAATAGAAATCTATTTTACCGCGTTATCATTAGCAGCCGCGCATGCTAAAAAAGTCACATTATACAAGTACCTACCTAGGAATAATAATATAGTATTATTTATATTTAATAACCTTGTTTTTATATTTACTATTAGTTCACATTATAAACAAAATAAATCAAAATAAATGCTAATTAAAATGTATATTTTGAATGACCTTTTTTTGTTTTTCTTTCTATGCTCTGGCAGCCCGCCAGATTTTAATTTTCTAAAAATTGGTCCTATAATAACTTTGAGTTGCCCATCCCTGCTCTATTGAGTCCATATAGTCAAATTTAGGTACCTACGCCCATCATCTACACGAATGTACCATACGTCCATACAACGCGATACTATTATTATTATTATTATATTATGTTATAGCTGCGGCGTGTATCGCTATCCGACCGTCAGGGTTATTACGTAGGTATATGGGTTAGGGTCACGGCGTTATATAATAATATTGTATATGTGTTACCGCCTATGGAACATAAACTTGCGGAAGGCAGTGCCGCCGCCGATCTGCTCGTGTTATATTATATTTTACATGCGTATATATCTTACATTCCCTCGTACTCAGCATATTTTTATCGTGAATTCGTCGAGATATTTTTTTGTAAATTTTATGTCGGTTGCATTACTTGAACTGCTTGAGTTCAGTTGTAGTAGTTCTTGTGTATTATTTTCCCAGATATTATTTTCTTTGATTTCACTGAGAATCATTTTCCAGATAATATTTGTTGTCGTTGTAAAAGCATTCCTAACCTGATAAATATTTTCCTGAATCGAATTGTTCCCGACGAAGAATTTTTTCCCAAAAATTACGCATCACCAAAAAAAAAAACCTTTGGCACACACAACAATGACTGAAAAAAACTATACCGATATACTGGGTAGTCATAAGAAAGGTTTGATAAAAGGATTTATAGAGTATTATCACCGATTTCACTGAGGTGAATTGCGTACCTATTCAATTTCTATTTCTTGTATAACATAAAACCAGATAATCCACTATAGTTTTTAAATATCTATTATATATAATACATCTTCTGATTGTCACGAACCTGCTCGTCTATGTATTATACTATATGGACACCTGCTGGAATTTTAAACCACAAGTGGCCAACTCTACGTACCTACCTTTTTTTATCCAACACACGCTGTGTTTTAAAATATTTATTTTTTGAACAGATAAAAAATTTAAGTCTCTGTAGGACTCTTGAGTTTTGAAGACTAGACCTTTGGTGAGTTCGAGTGCCCGTCCCTGCCATACACCAAAATTTATTTATATTTGTATTTAAATAAATGTCTGTTTTTTGCTGTTACTCGCCGTACGTCACAGCCCACAGGTGGCCTGCTGCAGTCCGGCTACGAAATGCGTGTCGCTCGGATAAGTCGATAAGAACATGAAACTATATACATGATATATTACTGCAGCTATTACTAAGAGTGAAATTCGTTAATATAACTAGGGAAATTTTTCACTCGATTGTTTACTTGCTGTTACAACTACACATCACGACGTTCTTAAAAATTAGCTCGACAGCCGTCGACCTTGGATCGTACACGAATCGCCTCGTACAAAGCCCCGTACGAGAATAGTTTATTATTAAACAAAAAAAAAAAGCAGATAAGTGAATTTCGCTCTGCTGTACAGTAGGTAACAAGTGGATCAATATATAGTGGATTGTATTAAACTTGAATTTAATTAAATAATATCATTGTATAAGAAAAACGATTCTGAGCGGAGACGGTTTGTCAGTCTAGATATTTTGTATTGTTATTATTTATTATATCCTGTAAGCTAAATTAATATAATAATATTGTAATTTTTTATTCGTTTCTGTGGTGATAAGCAACGCATTAGAAATTAAAATCCCATTTTTAGGGGTTTTTCGTAATTTGTCGGCGATGGTTTTTCTAATGGCATAATTAAATAACTATTGAGAAAATCCACAAATGACCTGTTTAAAGCACAATCTTGATCCAATTTTCTAAGAGACAAGGTATTATATGTTTAAATCGAAGCACTCCTTCTGGTAGAAATTTTGTTCACAGGGAAATAAAAATAATAAACACCATTGTAAAACCACTATAGCTTATCCTCGCTCTGCTCAAAATCTAAAATATATCGAACGATGCGCCGCCGCCCTTGCGGCAGCTCCTTCACACGAAATATATCATAGCTCGACAACCTGTAAATATTTAAACATAGGTATAACAATGCACGAACGTCGGCACAGTCTGCTGCAGCAGCACCGGCGGCGGTGCTGATAGTAGTAGTTGTAGTAGTAGTAGTAGTAGTAGTAGTAGTAGTAGTAGTAGTAGTAGTAGTAGTAGTAGTAGCAGCAGTGATGGAGGTGTGGTGGTGGTGGAGGTAGTATAGTATTTTATATAGTATGATAATGCGTGTAGTGGTCGAACACGCGCGCCAAAATCGATATACGCCCAAGCCTACATAACGCCGTCGTAATAATATGAAAAAAATACATATACAACAATATTATATAGCAGCGTTGCGCCGCCGTGATGATCGTGGGCACGCGCGCGCGCGTTCCCCCGGACGGCCTTTCGCCACGATTTCACTTTCGGGACGACGATCGCGCATAGGCGCAGATAACGCGATTATTCGCCGCCAAAAACCCAACCCCGTAATTTCCACCCCCGCCACTCGATCACCCCTCCCCCCACACACAGACACACACATGCACGCGACTCCTCGACGCAGCTTCCCCGGGGCTGGCCTTGAGGAAGGGAAAAGGGAAGCGAGTTTGGACCGATCGATAAAATATATCTACCGATTTTAAAACAACCCGTTTGGACCAAATTACATAATCACCCCCAAAGTATATTTTTTGTACACATTCCCACACTTTTTATCACGGGCACTAGGCACATTGATGTGGGGATGAAGTTATATAATAATAGTCCCCGCATTACGATGATAAGTATTAACGATATCTAGCGCAAAACTCTGAGAGGAAAATTCGAAAAAATATCTGATAAAACAATACATATTATTATATTTTAACCCCAGCTATTGGGGAATAGAAAATCGTTTAAAAAAAAACCTAAGTACCATTTTTTAACCATTCTGATACTGTTTATCGGCTGTAGGTACCTACCTAACATTAAAAATACGTCTGTAGAAAATGAGGAGAAAATTCCTCGCAATACGCATTATTATTGCAATCAACACGACGTACAAAATACAGGCGGGTCACTACATTTTTTTCGGACTGCAGGTCGTGTTCTTACGGTAAGTAAATATTGGACCGAACTAGATCTCCCCTGCTGCTGCCGGTAGGTAAATTTATATAGGTACATTAAATCTCTGCTGTCCCGGCGCGGGATAATCTCTACGGGGTCCCGTGGACATTGGTCAACAGAGATTCGATATCAATAATATTATTATTATAAGTTATTGCCATCGTGAAGGTCTTAGAACACTCGAATGGTGTTTTTTCACATATACGTTTTCAATAATTCTATATACGAGACGATTATACGATCAATAGCTGCGGCGGGTCTTGTGGCATATATACCTACCTACCTACCTACTATATTATGTAGCAATTTTCCGAGGCACAACACGCAGACTCAGCGTATTATGACGCTGCTTAGTGTATTACGATGACATATTATACAGCTATCATCTGTCACCCCGAATCCTAAGTAATTCTTAGAATCGTAAGCAGACATTTTACTTGACTGTTGGGGATTTTACTTCGTACCTACACATTTTTGTGTATTGTCTTTAAATTGTTTATAACATTTTTTGATACAACCCAAATAATATTTTTATCATCACCATCAATATTACCTAAACAATTTGAAATGCCTATAAAGTATAAATATATCTGGCTTAATGTTAGGAAATTGCATTGTGAATTGAAAATAATAATTTCAATAAATATAGTGAAATGTTTCAAGTTTATATGAATATAGTAGGTACCTATATTTTTGTGAAAAATAACTTAAATCATTAGAATCGATAATTAATACTCTAATGAATCTCTAGTCTTATTATCATTACTATAGGTATGAGTTAATATCCAATGTCAACAAAATTTGAATTTTAAATACTTATAAAATAAACTGTGACTATGCAATTAAAATGTTTGTATTTAGGATAAAAACAAATTACAATGGATCTTGTTTTAAATTGTCAGTCTTTTTTTTAATCGACAAACATGACGTGTCTATAAATAGAACAAGCAACGAAAAACAATTTTTTTGTAAATTATATTATGATTTATAGAAAATTTTAATATAAATATTTAGTAGAAACTTAAAGTGACTACAGTCTACAATAAATATTTTTTTAACTAAACAGTTACCCAATATTATTTTTGTCGAAAGTTGGTCTTGCATAAAAATCGTACCTCACCCAAAAGTACCAATAGATCCATTTATTTTCTAGAAACCATTCCTGAGGTTGAATAAATATTTTTTTACTACAATAAGTGTACCTATTTTACTATTTTTATTTTTATTTATCAACAAATATAGGTACAATACAATATTATAAATTTGAATTTTCTATCTCCTGTAAGCTATACTTATGGAGGATATAGATAGTTACAAATTAAACTTAAACTAAAAACTTAAATTAATATACAAATGGTTGAGTAATTTTACAAAAACTTATAAAAAAAAAAATATTAAAACAGAAATAAAGGAAAACGTTTTCTGAAACACAAATATAAACAAAATACTTTACGTTATATTTAAAGATTTAAATAACCATGCAGTAATGATTTTTTTAACATTATTATGTTAACAGTTATTATACTTATATTTTTCTTTGTAGTAAAATGCATGGAATTGTAGTATTAAGGACCAAGATAATTAAACAATTTTTGACCAACAGTTTTTTTAAGAGTTACAGAAACATAAATACTAATTATAGTAATAAAAAACAACAATATATAAGCGTTCATCGCAACATTCATCATCGCATCATCGCTTCGTTTCTAATCTAAAATAATTTTTGATCTATAGTTAATACCCAACTTTGAATGTAGCCATGTAGGTACAGATCGTATTATATTTGAATGTATATTATATAGTATAGATTGTGCGTTTAAACTTTAAAAATTGACATTTGAGAAGCCAGTACAATATTTCACCATCTTGAAAAAATCTGAAATGACGACGCTACCCTTCCCTGGTCTCTGACTCATTATAATATTAGTATAATTTCAAATTTGTAACAAAGAACAGTGATCAGCCGTCGTTTTTACAATTCTTCAATATATTTATTTCTGGCCGGCTAGTCATGCGTGTTCAGTGGCGTGCTCAGCTTTTTTGAAAAGGGGGGTATACATTTTTTACTATTATCTGATCGCGTTATACATATATACTTGCATTGCTTTATCATATATTATTTTTTATGACAAAAATAATCCAAACGGGGTGAGGGGATATGACACCCTCGACACCCTCCCCCCAGTGAGCACGCCCCTTGTGTGTTCATACCGTGTGATGTATTATTATTGTACATTTTAGTATACAGATAAAGTATAATATGTTTGTGTGTGTGTAAGTCGTAAGCGTGTAAAATTTAAATATGCGGTGAAAATAATGTGGTCGAAACAACGGTCGTTATTATGTTTAAAAAGAATACTAAAACCCTGCCGTTGTATCATATACCTATATGTTCGATATACATAATACTATTATATAACATATAATACATACCTTTTATGTTATTCTGTCTACTTTAAATGCAGTCCACATTGTGCATGTCTGTTACGGATTTTTTTTCTTACCTATATATACCTATTAATATTATGTATTCAAATACGTTGTTTTTGGATCGTTTTTCTGACCGTGGCGTGTTTCGCGTAATGTCCTCCCGCTGCGAATTAAATTATACAATAATATTTTAAAATACTTAAACGTATATACATAATTATATTATTATAATATAAGAGTCGATATTCTTGTGGTGTTCCAAAATATTGAGATAAATCTAAACTTCGTCGATGCAGGTGGTGGGGCACCGCCAACCGATCGAAATAGAAATACATAATACATAACACAACGACATATTTTGATAAGACACTGTTATTGCACAAATAGAAACCAGCGTGCTATTTATTACCTCTATGGGTATATATTTAAGTTTATAGAAAATATTATATTACAATAGTAACGTTTATCAAAGCCCGTTGTAGTGCAAACCGATATCAAAAACGTAAATCACAATATGCTGAAAACTGAACAGTGTTCGTTTATTGATCGTACTCGTTGGTCGTCGGCAAATCGGTAGTTTATATATAATATAATATATTAGCGTGAATATTATATTTTGTAAGATTAAAATATTGAATAGTAATCAGGATTACTATAATTAGTACCTGGTTATGTGTACACTGTACCATGTTTTCCTACGTCTTGATATTATACAAACACAACAATAGTATAATATTCATATCAGATTCACAAATTGACTATTTTCAATATATCCAAAAATATTAAAATCAAATTCATTTTTTATTTTCAGTTTTAAAAAATAAAAATAATTTTTTGTATAATGTATGTGTAACGCGAGTGACTATAAATTAGATAGGTATGAAAAAAAAAATTTTAATATTGATTAGAACAATAAAGTTATTCCAAAAGTCTGTTCTATCTGTTACACTCTGTAGGTATACCTAAATGTATGATGCATCAATAATTAATACCTATCTACATTAAGTCTGATTTTATAGTTATGTATAACGTGAATTTCTTTCAAGCCTTTTATTTTACCAACTAGATAAAATTTGCTGTCAGAACACTTTTGTGAAATCAATACATCGTTCGTTCCACTCAGAATCTAAAATACGAGAATTATTTTATGCTATAACGTTTTTATAAATATTTTAATTTGCATATGACATTACCTTGCAGTATGCGCTCTAAATATATTTATTAAAAAAAAAAAAAACATGGCAATAATAACCATGGCTCAGATGGTTTTATTATGTGCATATTTTTCCCTTTATTACAGTTCATCCTATAATTTTTCCTTAGAAAATTTACTTTATTAAAAATAATATTCATAAAGCAGTTCTTCCGACAAGAAAAATTACTTTTTAATACATTTCAAGTGTGAAAGCTTAATTTTAAAATTTCACGGAGGAAATAATAATTTAACAAAGTAAAATTGAAGTCACATTGATCATTGATTAATGTGATTAAAACACGAATTCATTTTAATAATATTTCTGTAAGTATTGTTTACGATTATTATTTTTTTTTATATAGGTAGGTATCCTTAAAGTTTTTAACACAACAGTTATATTTACGAATCTGTTGAGCTATTTATATTGAGTATAGCCGTACAGAAAGTTTTAACCATTAGAAAAATAAGTTAATATTATTAATTAAATACCTACACAGTGTAAAAATCTTTTCCGTTGAACGATCTGAGGGTATATAATTCATTTTATATTGTACATAGTACATTAACTAAAATATAATATAGTATAATAGCTTTACTATAATGTGATTATTCACCGCACCATTACCTCCTCAATGTTATACAATATAATATATCTAATGAATTTCATTGGATTGTTTTCGCCGTGCATCGTAAGACTACCTATCAGTCTGAGAATATGAAAATTAATATCAAACAATACTAATACGTAGGTAATTCAACTGAAAATTAAGGACTTATTATATTATTATTGTTATACCAACACAATGTTGTCTATTCTTTATAGGGTTATCTACACAGACTCGTACTCAAGGGCAATCATGCTGCCAGTGATGACTGATGACATAATATGGATGGTTCTATATAATATAATTCTCCAAAAATAAGCTTCGGCAGCGTTGGCGTAATGGTATACAAAATAATAATCTTATCTACCTATGCCAACCCACTACGCGTAGTATTCTTTACGGGTAGACATAGTAAATACTGTGTATAGAATTATAAAACATTATACTATGCATATATTGCGTGTTATGTACCATCAGAGTATCAGCATTTTCGTGTACTTACAATAATATACGCTTGCTGTTTACTGAACAACAACAATAATGTGTATTATTGTAATAATAATTAATACAACATAATAATATTATATAATTTAAATTTTTGCCTCAGATTTCAAACGGTATCACGTTTAAACTTTGCGAGGCAGGGAAATAATTGTATATAACAACGTTTTGTAGGTAGTAACTAAAATTATCAGAAACAAGGCAAACTGTAACAACGAATGTATATAAATAACGCCACACTACAGTTTGTTTCAAAATGTAACAGACAGGATGGTGGTATACATTTCCGAGAGGATCATGAGCCGTGAGGTCATGAGTTAATAATTTACAGACGCACAAACATTAATATATAGGATGATTATAATTTAACAGTGAACATTTATTATTTCAATAAATAATAGGACGTACGCAGGTGCCAGGTATTAACTTTTCAAAATAATCAGCTATTGTTGGAGTATTCAATGTTAAAATATCACCCCATAGATTCAAGTATAATATGAAGTAGACCCGTTTAATTAAACACTTTGTTACTTATTTAAAATGTTTATACTTCATGAAATATGAAATTTCGTACTACCTAATACCAAAATATTACATTTTTAATTGATGTGTTAAATTTTAAGATAGTGATGTTTGTCTCACAATAAATCTGCAGTGTATACTCTATAATATAATCATTACACATAATATAACAAAATCTAAAACATTTAAGTTCTTTGAAATAAATTAGTTTTATGTGAAGTAAAATAATAATAATAATATATAGATTATTAAATTGCAAAAGTTTTAATGATAAAAATCCAATCCAATCGTTGTTTAATTAAAACTCAAAACCCACATCACGTTCACAAACAGAGTTAATTTCTTTGAAGTTGCAATGCAATGTCGAGTTAATTAAACATTCTTCTGAAATAATAATTATTGCAAAACAAAAACACATATTTTTAAAATGAATTGACTTTTTATCAAACTTTAAGGTAAGATAATGTGTTAGTAATATTATTATTGTATACGTTGTTTACGATATTTTAATTTTCAAGCAAGTTATGAGTGTGTCTGAAATTGAGTGAAATATTACAGTTCTAAAATTCTCAGAAATCGCTTAAAAATCAAAATACTGTGTAAACCCAAAATTATTAGTTCTTACCTATAAGTTTGATCATAGGTCAATTATTTGTTTAACGATATTTAACCATATATTAAATTATAATAATAATTTAATTCTAAAAAAAATTGTATTTTAATGAACTATTTATTATAGGTATGTTATATTAATAATAATATATTTGGTGTCAGCTAGAAATCTAAAAAAAAAGCACAATGCTGAAAGCTTATAGTTCAATTATATAAGTAGTTTTATAGTAGTCAAGTAAATAACAGTAATGAACATGATGGCAGGTTATTTTAAAAGACAACATTTTGGACGATTGAAACGTGGTCTGGTGTCGGGTGGTGTTTGGGCTACTATACAGTGCTTAGTCAGGCAGCTTTAGCCTTTATATCGATTTCAGCAGGTAGTTATGTACTTATGTGTCAGTGTGTCTTTCGTCGGGTGCCATTAAAAGATATTATGATATCACACGATTTAATTACAAACCACTCAGGTTGTAACCTACAACCTTAAACATAAAAATATTTCAAAATTAATCTGGGTACTCCTGTTTAATAATTGCAAGTAGAATAAATTATGTTAATGCGTGTTAATCGATATTTCTAGCCCCCTCCCAGGTTTATAACTTGATTTACGCCTATGCTCTTATCGATATCGATGGTTACAAGTGCATATTATTGTTTTAGAATTAAATAGGGTAAAGTATATTTTGTTTATAGGACGTAGATGTTGTGGAAAATACGATAAAGAAAAACGATTATTTATACATTGTGTAAAAAAAAAATAGATTTATCTGTATGGCATGACACAGACAGAGATTGCTTTTAAATATATAATAAATAATATTAATACACAATGACCTGCTACCATCTGCACAGTTGCACGCAGTTGAGCGTTACCTAATCCCATGACAAGAGAATATTGTCGACGGTCAAAGGTAGTTTTTAATATTTTTGACATCGTTATCCGGTGATGATTTTACAAATTATATTTATATTTACAACGACGAAAGCGTTATGTTTTCGTGCCGGTTGGGCTAATGATTGAGAGTAGTAATCGGGGTAGCACCCCATGGGAAATTCTCGAGCAGTTGTCAAATTAACTCTACATTATGAATAATGAATATGCGACTTGAAGTATCTGTAAACCGCAAAGCACGTAATTATATATTATGGCCACCTTCAATATTATAATACAATTTTTATAATAACGAGAATATTAAGACATTATTTATTAATCTATAAATTATTATTTTTTTTTGCTAAAAATTTGTATCTATATGCAATTAATACTTAGACATACAATAATTATTATAAATTATATATCTAGGTAATTTTAAATATCAGACTTTCTGGCTTCTGCAGCTCATAAATTATAATAATTTGTTTAGTATTTAACGAATTAAGATGAATACGAAGTGGTACAATATTAATGTATTATATTATATTCATAATAGTTATCGTATTGCAGGTGTAGGTACTCACGGTGTTCATTAACCTTCTAATGTGAATGTATATTTTTGGTTTTAATCAAAAACGGAAATGTCATCTGTAGTTATAAATACATAATAATAATATATATATTAGATGATCCCGTGCACTTCGTTGCCCGTTAAATGTACCGATTCTATATGACTCGAATTGTGTTCAATTCGTTACTAAAAGGTTACTGAATGTTGAAATTGGTCTGATGTCGATTGGACATAGTAAGGGGGCCAATTTCTCAAACGTGCAATCTACTTGCGGTAGATCGCGAACCCCGTGCTGTTTGTACGTAAGTGTATTATTTAACTCTAAAGTATCAAAGTTATATCAAGTTTGTCGTTTTTGCTTAATTCCACCTACGGTGGATTAATATAATCAATTAATACAAAATTCTAACCTGACCTAACCGCACTAAAATCCGACGAATAAAAAAAACCAAATTTTACCCTTTTTAAAATTAGCATACTTCTTCCCAGAGGTCTAATCTACACACAAACATTCATGCGAGAAAGCTGAGTTGTTCTTCTTGACATTTTATTATTGCAGTATAGATGTTTATGTTTATTTTAATAAATAATTGGTTACTACCACTTACTCCTCCCAAACAGTATAGCAATCAAATCAACAACCATGTAACAGGAAAAATGTCCTGTTATGACACTGCACTCTTGGAGATCATTATCCGGCATAAAAACTATCCTATGTTTTTTTTCCACTTAAATAAAACTCTAACTATGACTAAAGTTAAAGAATTTCGTTGAAGCGATACAAAAAAAAACTAACTTTTATGTTTTTGTTTTGCCAGAAAGAAAACAGAAAACTTATAGCCAGCGAAATGTTTGAATTAGGTTATCGGCGTGGTATAGTCACGCACTGCAGCTGCAGTAATCACTATATAATAATAATAATAATAATAATAATATGTCTATAACGTAATGTCAAGTTTTACATGGCAGTATAGCTCAATATGCTGTTAGTGAAATAATATATGATTAGAGCATAATGTTATGTTAGTTAACGTATTATTATTAATTATTATTACGGTCCAAAGATTTTTCGGTTGTTATACTCAAACGACACTGAATTTTCGTGTTATTATGCGTATAACACTTGAAAATGTAATAAACTATAATATTATTATAATCCCTTAAAACTGTAAGTGCGCATTGTATCTGTACTTTATATTATATTATTTCAGTAAATTAAATCGTCGGTAAACTCACGCGAGAAGTGAATCCGCACAAACATTAACAAATTTCGTGAACGAGTATAATATCGTCTTCACGCGATCGTGTTGACCGCGTTGTGGAAATATATTTTTATATAGGTACCTACCTGTGTAAGTGTATAGAGAAAAATAAAAAGTTTTTAATATATTATCCGAACCTTTTAAAATATTCACTTTGGGTTTTATATACCATTAAAATTACAAATACATACATAAAATATGAGTAGGACGGTTTTTGTGAATGTATATTTTGTTCACCTACTTTTAAATAATATTTTATAATATCATTGCTATATTTAGTTACCATATTATAATATACGGCTCTTGTGTCTGTCGTATCCATAGATATATACAACAATTAGATAGCCGTCTTTATACTACAGCTGTTGTGACCAATGTTGAAATCAGCCGCCATTTATAAAGCAGGCAATGTTAACATTTATTTATATACATATATAATTATCTATACATAATATATACTATGATAATATTATTTTGTAAACGGCGGCCGACTTCGATGACAAGCGAAGGAGACGGCTATCTAGTTGTTGTGTATATCTATGGCCGTATCACACACAATACAATAATACTATTATAATAATCATTTTTCGACCACATACAACTACAAGTGCACACTGCTGCAAATAATTCAAGGGTGATAATTGGGTGTGTCGGACACAAAACAAATGTGTAAATAAAATAAAGAATCGTGGCAGGTTTATCGGGGTTTTATTTTTAGGGGTTATCATATAAATATTGTAACATAATAGTACCCACCTACTATAATATTACATACTTATTTTTAAATAAATTGTATTGTACGTAGTTACACACAATATACGTCCTACCAGGGTATATCATTTAACCGCATAATACTGATATTGTACATAATATTATATTTTACTGCCGTTTGATTATTAGGTACCTACCTATAATAATATATTATATTGTTCAGAGGACTTGAGAATAATAATATAGCAACTGGCCAATGACCTTATAATATTATTATTACATGTCCTTTAACAGGTGCACACGACCATTTCGGGAACAATAACACCCTATCACTACCCCTATCACTAATATGCCAATATTATGTGATATAATAATTGTACACAATATACTTGCGGCTTACTGTAAATATAATATATATAAAATGATATAATATTACTGTAGGTATATTTTACTTTCTACCACGGCCTTCTATTTTTGTCTTTAAGTTATACATTATGCATCATTTATTAGTTCCATTCGAGAGTTTAAATTAATACTATATTTAAAACACAAAAGCGTGTTTTGTACGTTAGCAGTAGGTGTAAGTCATAGGTATTTGCTGCAGCGGGGTATATATCTCCTTATTATATTATACTTCAGCTCGTACTATAAATATTACATATTATATATATAAGTATAGGTACAACGAATCGATTTTTGCCGTAGGGTAGGTTATTAAGTATTATTACACACTGTAAAATATGATATACCTAATATTAAATATTTCAGTCTCTCAAAATCATATTAAAAAAAAAGTGACTTATAGGATTCTCGCTTTTATATCGTTTATTATTAATGATAAACTTCCAGTCCAATATTGTCAATCACATTAGTACAGGTAGGTCGGAGGGGTGAATGTGGGCGAGGGTGCGGGTTGTGATGACTACAATAACCCATCGTGACCTGCTATAAAATGTATTAGTTTGTTAGGTGTTTAATAATAAATTATTTTCTATGATTAAAAAACTCGATGGCATATTATAATATGATACTCAGTGGTCGGCAACCTTTTTAGACTCTGGGGCCAAGTTAAAAAATTTAAAAAGTTTCGCGGAGCGCGTCGGATAAGAATTTATTCAAATCTTTTAGTCTAAAAAATAATAATAGCCGTATCGGATAGTTTACCGGATTCGGCTGTGTCTAACTGATACTACTTTTAATATTATAGCTGTATAATTATTATGCTTGGTATTATTCTATTGTAATAGGTAATTAAATTTATACGACGCTGAATTACTGACATCCACTATATTAATAGTATTGATTTTTTAAATTTATATATTTTACGTCAATGAGTTATACAATATTTACCTTTGCTAATCATTCTTCACGATAATATCAGAGTAAGAGTAAGTTATTACACTATGATTTCGATTTTTTTTTCTTTTTGATGACCAAAACCAAATTAAATATTTTGTTCTCAAAATGTTTTTTCACGAATGCGAGTAGGTATGCGATAATTAACGGTTTGAATAACAATAATTATTTACGTGCGTCTCAAACAAACAAAATTTAAACATAACGACTACGTAATACGACGGTGTGATTGTGATATGATAAATTGTTAAAAAAAAAAAAAATATATTTTGGTAGACCATGGAAAAATTAAAATATTACTCACTTATAACTTCTTTGGTATTATTCTGATATATTTTCCGTAAGCATCCTAGTATTCGTCTTTGAATTTATGATGCACTGGTATCAGTTTAGTGTTTATAACAGCTGTTATTAAATTTAAAAGAGCAAAGACACATAATATAATGCGTCTATCGCACACAAAGGGTTAGGCACCAAGAGTGAACGCGTAGCTATTATATTATACATTTCAAATTTTAATAACACATTTAACGAACTTGAAGTATGATAATCAACTATACGGCAAAATAATTGAAATGGAATATTATTTTTTATTAGTACAATAAATAATAATATGTTTTATACGTGCAGTTAAGAAGAAAGCACCATATTTAAATTAATTTACAATTTAAACAAAATTAAGCCTGCATTTACATAATATTATCTTTAATGCTGAAAACCACACTGACAAAGTTTTTATTACTTACAGTTTATTAATTACTATCAATCGATTTATTGCAATATCTTATAAAATAATGTTGTTTATTTTGTTACAATTAACCCACAACTTAACTTTACCAATATTATTATTATTGTACAAATGAAAAAACTGCGAAAGAAAATTATTGTACGAAATACTGAAATACCTATACAATAACAGCAATATATATTTTCTCGGGATGAAAAAACATGTTGTTCTTTATAATTTACTTACGATTTAACTGTAATGATATATTACTAGATAGGTAGGTACTATTGTACTAATACATTCAGTACGAGATTATTGTGATGATTATCATTATAAATGTCTGTAACTATATATCCTCTAACTATTGCGTAACATCGGATTGATATCCAAATTACCCCAGGATTTAGTACTGTCATAGGTACTATATAAATTATTCATTTTTATATACAGAGTGATCCACAAAGCACGGTCACCCCCATTTCCACCCTTGATAATGAATTTATATAAATGTTGACTTTTGGAACTTTAAAGTATACTTAAGAAGTAAGGACTATATTTTCAATCACGTAGATATTGTATACCAACAAAAAACAGGCCTGTGGCGATACAAAATTGCAATTTTTTTTTCCTTCAAATGAAAACCAACAGGCAACATTTTCTATTTCAAAATTCAAACTAATAGTTTCTATGTTATTAGAATGCACATTGTACATACTAAGAATAATATTATAATAGTCCTTAAAAAGCGATTTAATAAAACTATAAAATATATGTATAATATTTGACCTAGATTTTATTATATACTTGGACAATTTTCACAAATTATAAAATGTAGTTAGAGTAAAAAATATTTAAATTTTTCAAATCATCATAGGTAGTCACCGTATCTTTCGAGCTGTTTATATCATGGACTAATTATTATTATTATTATTTGTACATAAAGATAAGTAACTCAAATACTTCTAATTTGAAAAAATAAGTTAATGTTGACACTTCTTAAATGACAAAATATGTAAAAAATTTAATTATTTGAAAATATCAGTAAGAAAGAATTTTTAAAAATTCCAAAAATAATAATGGCTTTTTTACTTTCAAGTTTGAGCATTCGGTTCATTATAAATCAGCTTTAACGACGACGGCGGCGATTCACCCAGAAAATAATTGGAAGCTTAACTACGACGGTTGTACTCAGAAGTACCGTAAGTTTTTATTTATTTAAATGGTTGCTATCGGTTACAGTCTATAGATAATATTAAATGTCAATACCTGTTATAATTATTAGAATTATGGCAAATAGGTAGCGGTTATACCTATATTTATATAAAACCAGTTGTATTACTGTTATAGTAGATAAGTGATAACTAATTAAATCCATGCGCTCGTCCATAAAAATTAATTTACATTTTGCCTATTTATATATTGTTGTAAAGTGGGTTAATATATTTTATCGAGTAAAAAAGTATAAAAGTCACACATCTCCAGACCGGATATACTTTTAAAGGCTATATACGCACGTATATATATCGGATATATGGCTATGTATTGACTATATTTCATAAATCATAATAGGACGAATACCTCTTACCTATAGGTTAAGTTTATTACAACGATATTTTGCAGTATTCTTTTTCTAGTGAAAATTATAAACGTCTGTTTGATACATAATTTTTATATTAATAAATAATGGTAATATATTTAAGCATTGCAAGTTTCTTCACCACCTTAGCACACATGACACATGAAATGCCAATTAATTACTTAGTACTCAATGCGTTTCTGTCATATTTAACGTTGCATGAGGTAGGTACCTAAGTAACTATTTTATTGATATTTAGAACGTAACAAAAACATTGTTAGTTAATTTTCCATGGGTCTTCTCGCTGGAAATAATAATAATTATTAAGATAAATAATAGAGGTAATTTTAATTTTAATTTTAATATATGTACATTGGTGGAGCAGCAACTGCTTACTTTGCCGTTTCGGTTATAAAAAGATATATACCACACAACCGAACAGAGACATTTTGATATTTTGTCCGCTGGTTTTTTATTCACATAGATCTTGAGTTCACTGTCTTATCAGTTATCAAGTGGTAAAGACATCGAACTGTGAAATTCGTCATCTTTATCAACAACAAAATAATAATATATCGGATAGGAAATATTTTAATTTTTAATAGCATAAAAGCATGAGTCTCTGTCCCAAACATGTCGCTTTTATATTTTCAATAACAATTTATAATATGATATTCATTTATCGAATGTTATTGTATATGGATTTCTCCGTATTATTTTTCGTATGTAGTTTTATTTACGAGAAATGAATGTATAACATAGGACTGTCTTAAAAGACGGAAATTCCAACGAAAACTCTAAGTTGAGCTTACTTTATTCAGAAGAATTGAAAATGAGATTATACGACTGACTTTCATCTTTAAATTAGATCTCATGTTGTAGAATTTCGACCCGAAAGTTGGATTTTTTCTACGTTGCTCATTGGACAACTGCAATGGGTCCTTAAAAATAGCATTAATTTAGGTTTTTTTTTTTATCAAGTACACATCATAATGTTATCAGGTTTATCTTTGTGCGTCTGAAGAAATATCTACCAAACATAAAGTAGAATTTAATATAAAAATAAAGAGCACTCAATTATTTCAAATTAGGTACCTATGTTATTAATATTATAATTAATTAACTAAAAACTCAAACCTGTATAGACATAGAAATAAAAACGATGGTAGTTTTTAAATTTTAAATTATTTTATAATTAATTTTTATACAAAAAAACATCTTTGGTAATTTATTTTTCTTATGTTTTGCACAATTTTGAGATCAATGGTTATAATTAAAACTTATATATAAACAATATTACAGCAGCTTATAAGTAGTTGTTGACATTGCGAGATAATGTATTAAGTGTGCCTTTTTATGCTGATGGTTGGTCAAACTTGTATAGATTACACACATTATTATAATATTATGTTATATTATGTTGTGACCATGCAATGAGTACTTAAATCAAACCTCGCCAATTGTTGACGTATAAATCTGGGATGAGTGTCCTCTTAAAACGTTAAAGTAGTATCCTTTTTTTATCCTCATTCTATGAATATGATATAAGCTATTCTACAATTACGCAAAACTCTATTAATAAAATACTATAAACTATTAATATTTAAATCGGTAATATTATTTCAGATGAATATAATAAATCAGCATTAAAATACAATTATTTACAAAAGAAAGTATAATATTTTAGTTTATAACAATTGTTATGGTTACTAAAATGTTAAGTTTATTACCTATAGTTAGATATAATATTATATTATGAAAAGAATAATAAAATTAGTACAGTGAAGAATAATTATATATTTTTGTTTTAAATATTATTATATAATTTCTATAAATTGATTTGTAATCACTAAACAATTATTTTTCACCTGTTATTGAATCAATCAATTTCACTTAGCACAAGAGTTTAAAGGTGTATACGCGTGTCCATTAAATTATCAATAAACCTGTTATTTTTATATTATGATACTTTAATCAATAAGACAATGAAATCATATTAAACCAGAACAATTATATGAGGAGCTAGCGGGTTTGCTATTTATCAATTTTAAGTTACTGATTAAAGATATTGTGATTAATATATAAGTAACTTTGTATTGTGTTAAATCTTATGTGTTAACAATTTATTTTGAAACATACAAATTCAATTGAAAAAATTTTTTATCATTTAATTTAAAAAAATGATCTGTTCACCTTAAAATTACCAAAAGAAAATGTAACTATAAGACTACAACTTTTGAACTTAAAATGCCAAAAAGATAATTTTATTACAATGTTTGAGATGATTTAATAGTTAAAGTTTGCATAACGTTTATCTACATAATTCAGTTTTTAGTTAAAAATGTGTACCAACCAATAAAGATAAAAATTAAAAATTGTATTACAATAAAATTTAATGAAAACATAATAAGTTTTAAAAATGCTTCCAATTACAACAAATTATTGGTCAATATGGAATTGACCATGATATTGTTATTTGTTTTTTAATTACGACGAAAAAAAAACAAAATTATTAGGTTTTGTTTAAATTAAAAATGTGTACGTCATAAATATTGCCGTACAATGAAATGACAGGTAGATACGGCCTTTTTACCTATCATGTTTGTATTTTAAACCTACTTATAAAATTAGAATATCTTTTTATAATGTGAATGTGAATAGGGTAAAATATCTTTCAATTGAAATGACGGAAATACTAACTGAGTTCCATTTATTCAACCATACGATACGCGTTTCTATCTTTCTGTCGTGACATAAGTCTTTCATATTGTATCAATTTAGCTATAGTGCTTTTAAAGTCACAATGCCAGAAGCGATTTAATGTGGATATTTTTTACTTACCTATACAATAGGTTTAAACGTGACTGCGTATAATAGTAAATATTAGGTACGTTTATATTATATTATAATACAATTTTGTTGATTTTATTGCCAAATCTACAAGATTACTTAATTAATAAACAACATAATCGATACAAATTGTATCACATTACTTTTATAAATTATTATTAACGTTACCAAATTGTTGATTTGTATAATAATAAATAAAATAAAAAGTACATTATAATATTGTGTTTGTAAAATATTATAATTAGGTATTTGTTGTTTGAACATTATTTGTTTAATTTAGGGTTTCAACAAATATATAGGTACCTACACTACTATATTTGATAATGTTTATTGTCAATTTATTAGCAAACATAATATGTAAAAAATAAGGATATTTTAAATTGTTGAAATGGTCAGTATATTTAAGTTCCCGCAAAGAAATTCCGTTTAGCTAACATTTTTTTTAATAAATTACGAAATAAGTGTTCGGCGTTCGCTATTAAACTACATTAGTTAATTGTATAAGTAAATTAAAGTACAACATAATATGTGTTATAGATAGGTACAATTTTATCTAAAAAATAAATACGATAAATGAATGTTATTCAAGTGATATGAAAATATCTTATTACGGTATGGTATATTTAATAAGATTTGCAATATAAAACATAGTAAAAGTCTAGTAAAATAATACATTTAGATGCGTAAATACCTTAAAAAGGTATAAGGTATTATACGTCATAATATAATACATGAATATAAATCTCACTCCTTCTCACGTATCACAGGCTGAGATTCACTGGTTTAAACCATAACGTAATTCAATTTAGTAAATTGGATTTATTTATAACAAACAATATAACATATTACGTAATAAATGTCTGTGGTGACTGTTGACATGGTTTCTGTTTTCCTTCCCAAAATATCCTAAATTATTTAAGTGCCTATATACATTTGTGGGTTTGTTGATTTTAACACACCCAAAAATGTTTTTGGTTGAGTACCTACAGATATTTTATTTTTTTTTAACCAATTTTGCAAAATAAACGTTTTACGTTGTCACATGGTGACTTATTAACAAGAACATAATAATTATGATTCATAGATTTTCCTTGTAAAGTAGCGTGCTATATTTTTTTCTCATGAGGCCCTGCTCAATTGAATATTTTAACCACAATTATCAGTTACCTATATATTAGCTGAAATTATTACATAATATTAGTAATTAATTTAAGGCAGTTATTATGATATAAATAATAAATATAAGAATAAACATACATACATTTAAATAACTGAATTTTAAATGTTATACATGTTTGTAAAATATTATTATCATACTATTGTTGGTAAGTTAACTTCCATACTGTTCAAAACTGTTTAGTATTATTCGTATAAAATAAATACATGATATACCATAAATTATAAAATTAACATACCTATTTTTATTTAATGTTTTCAATAGAAAGTTTATTTATTGTATTATATTTATACAAATATTATTTTCTCGTGAATTTCCTCGTGAATTTCATAACATATTAAGTTCATGCATTTGCATATTAATCTTGCAAAGTTGTATTTAACGCTATATGACATAGAAACCTATTTCAAGGAAAGTACCATGGTGAAGTATATGGAGTTTTATTTTGCTTATTTTTGCATATTTAGATTTTTTTTGTTGCTTTTTGCCATATTTATACGTTTTTATATTTTATTGGGCATACCTATTATTTATAATTTTGATATTCCTATTATTGATATTATTATAATATTAACGTCTATTTTCTTTTGGAAATACTATAAGAAAACCAAAATTTTATTAGAAATGCAATAGTGTATGTTTGTACACTATATAAAATGGATGGGAATTGTCACAACGTAAAATGATTGAAAATAAAGCTTTTAAAAATATGAATGCATATTTCTTGCTATTTCAAAAATTGTTTATGATTTCTTTTTTTTTTTAATTCTTATATTTTTAGTGCAAAGTTTTATACTTTTAGTGCATATGTCTGAACTTTTTAAGGCTTATTTCAGTAAATATTTTGCCAGTTTTTAGTGCATGCTTATTTAGGCACATGAACTATGAACTTACGAGCTCTGTAATTATAAGTGATGGCAAAATGAAATATTACTTAAGAATGTGATTATTATACAGAACACTAATAATACAGTAGCTCCTAATACTAATAATAGCTGTGGCCCACTCATGGTCTCATGAACCTCTTACTTTATAATACAATTATTTTCATTATCTGTCATGGTGTCCAACACAATACCCAAAGCTTTTTTGAAATACTTAGATATTTATTTGAAAAAAAATTACTTATGCAATACACGAGGTGGGCATTAAGTAGATTAAAAAGTTAATTGTTTTAACTTACCTGTTAGTTAACTGTCTAATCAACTTATGAACTAGTTTAATTGACAATTGAAATAACTTTTAAAATTTTCTCAGTTGATTAAAAAGTATTCTATCAAATTAAACAAATTTTTAGAAATTTTTAATTTTTTTGGTTTTATGCGTAAATAATAACAAAAAAAATCTATATGGTATTACAATTTATATAAACTCTTTTTTTTTGGCTTGCTACTGGATGAGACTGGACGCAACTGAACCATAAGTTAATGTTAACTGAGATGTAAAAGATTTCATCCTAGAAAAGTCTTTATCATGAGGTTTATACGTTTTACGAGCTAAAATAAGCTTATGGAAAAATACAGAAAAACATAAAAACAAATTACATCATACGGTATATTTTGTGTATCTAAACCGGAAGTTGATTGATCGCTTTTAGTGGCAGATATATATGATATTACTAAAATTGGTAAATGGTGTATTGGACGATTCCCTTTTAGGTTCTGAGCAGAGTGATAAATGTAATGATTTTTCAATAATGATTGTATGTGTTTTTTTTGTGTCTCTACGATAAGTAGTCGAAATAATACTTTAATTTTCAGTAGTTTTTCTGGTGAGTAAGTGAATCGAATTGGTGCATTCGTGAGGTTAAAATTTAAAATTCTTAGTAGTTTTCAAAAGCGACAGGAAAATCGAAACCAAGGTGAGCAAGTGAGTACCACTATATGCTATACATTAGACTGAGTCGTCACTATAATGGATATGTCAAATTTGAATTCAATGATATAAAATCATTGTATACGAAAAACAATTTCCAGGCAGTCTGTCGACTGTCAGATTATATAAGTAGGTATATTTTATGACATAGTTGCTTCCTATTAAAGACATATTTTATTTTACTATTAGACATTACTCAACATTAGTAATACAGTACCTCAGTTAAATTATATTTTTCCGAAAAAAATAAATATAAAAATATCATTGTGTGCACTGTGTATAAAGTATAATAATATACTTTAAACGTTTCAATTACACCACGAAAAGTATTTTTAAATTACAACAAATTATTATCGATGAAATATGTCTTGCTCGGTGAAAAAACTTGAAGATTTAATACAAGGTTCCTCATAAATTGTTATTAGTGTAGGTAAGTTAAAAAAAAGAGCGTAAATCAACAATATTTTTTATGAACGTCGGTAGTTGGAATTTTGACAAAATTCATCAAAATCATGAAAGATTTGCAAATTCTCATCAGTTAAAGAATTTAAAATTTAATACAAGATTCTTCATAAGTTTTCCTACCAATAACTAAAAAAAGTTTACCAGAAATTAAAATGTATTTATTATGAGCGTTTGAAGATCATATTTTTTTGACATTGGTTATTTGATGTTAACCCATAAGTTAACGAATTCTAATCGAAAGATTTTTTTTATTTAGTTGCAATTCAAAAATAAATAGCCATAGATACGTATTAGATATTTTCACCAAATGGTTATTTCATCATTTTATCCATTGTATATTTAAAAATTTAAAAATATTTTTACTCTTTTTGAACTATTTATAGACATAATAGGTATTATTCAATTTTCAATTTATATTTTTTTTCTTTCTGTAATTAATATTAATATTGATAAAATATATTTTATCACTAAGCCTATAAGCCTGAAAATTTAAAACTAGGTTTCTCATAAATAGTTCATTCTGTAACAAAAAAATCTAAAAAATACATAAACACAATTAGTTTTAATAGATATTATTAATTCAAATTTTGACAAAATGTGATATTTAAATAACACAGGCTGACAGACCGTCTTCACTTAGAATCGTTTTTCGTATACAATATGATTTTAAATTAATTACCGTGGTGTCAAGATTTACTTTTAGACTAACCCTCACCACCACATGTCACGAAGTCTCATCAATGGATGGTCTCTTTACTCATCCCCCCCTGTCTGAATTGATGTATAATATAATTGTAATTATCAACCTGTATGTTACATTACCCTATTATTTTGTCTTTTCTATACTTATACTTTTATCACTTGTGCTTATTGTAAACCATTATATTACAAATTGTACAATTGTCTAGTTAAAAAATAAAAAAAAATTAATTACATTGGTTTCAAATTTAAAATATCCATCACAGCGACCCGCACGACACCCAATGTACAGCAGAGTGGATCCCAAATACCCACTTTTTTGTAATTAAAAGTATGTTTATATAAATTTAAAGATGTCGTCTTCAAATCAATATATAGTTTTCTTTATGGTTCATAATAGAATCAACAAAATACATAAATTCATTGCTTCACTCAGAATCTAAAAAACTCAAAAATCTATAATTAATGGTTCACTTATCTGTATCATCTAGATACACAGAATAAATAAATTTATTTATTGCAAGTTATTTTATTTATCTATTTTTTTAATTCCGTTATTTATCTTAATATTGGTAAGGTATAACTCATAGATATAGTATACAGTATTATTTTGTATACAAATATCACTCTTATTAGAATTGTGTTAGATGGGTTATCAGTAAATGGAAATTTGTATTCAATAGCGAATAAAACACTTATTAACTTGTATAGGCATAGCAATAAATTTGAATCGTTAATTTGATTAATCAATTTAAATAATAATAATTATATAAACTTGTTTATGATAATATACACTTTTTATCTTTAAATCTAATATATTTTATAGCTTAAAAAAAATCAAATTGTGCCTTCTAACTGAAAGTAGAGTCTACTAATTATAGTTTACTTTTACATCTCTCGGCAAAACTTTCAATAAGTGGTAGTAAAACGTCTAAGCTCTTTGTTCAAATAAAAATAATTAAACTCAACACAAACTAAAAAGAACAATGTAATATTATCTTAAGCGATAATTTAGAAACTATGCCGTTAACGCACAACTACCTATATATGATAATGAACAGCATATTGAAAAATGTTATTATAAAATGTTAGTGAAGTACTTAATTTGATATTTTTATTGAATCTGTAATAGTATAATATTGTAAATGTTTATTTTTTGATTAAATTAATTTAGCATTTAGCTCATAAATGTTCATATTATGTTAGTTATGTCTTTTATTTATTAAATATTCGGTATTTATTTTTTTTATAATAAAATGTTTTATAATTTATTAATTATACATTTTATATTTATGGAACTTAAAAAGGGTTCTATATTAGTCTTCTGTCTTACAATATTGACCAATACATGCGTAGTACGTATACTAGCTGCTCGTCATTTTTTTCTCAACTCACACTTTTGGACAACAAAAAAATCTCAAAAAAAAACACCTATTGTAGGTAAAATTCTAAAATCTACTATAAAGAAGTCATTAATTGTAATCTATATATTATATATAAATAATAAATGGATGTTTGTCTGTGTCTGTCCGTCTGTTAGTTAGCTAGAGCCTCAAAACTTAGGTACTGGATCGTTTTCAATAAAAGTTATATCAATAGATTCGGGCAGTGTTGTAAGCTTATTTTGTAACCCCTATATAGGTAGTTGAAGGGCAGCTCACACATTAGGTAATATATTTTGTGACTCACGAAAAAGAAATATATTGCTTGCTCATTTATAGAACTGTCATTGGTTACATAAAATTAGGTAGTAGCGCAATATGGCAAATATTTTTTTTTTTTATAAATATTTCTATATAAAAATATATCTTTGGCACAGGCAACGCTGGGCGGGCATCTAGTATTTTCAGAAAGATGGCTTAGTTCTGTAAGAGTAATAGAACATACTTCAAGTTGTCGCTGTACATACAATTTTTGGTAAATTTATCAAACTATATAGAGTAAAGTTCTTATAGGATATGCTACACTATGTGTCTGTGTCTTTCACCAAAGTTATTGTCTACTTTTGAAGCTTTTTTTACTGCATTAGGTGTCGTTTGACTGAAAAGTCGGTGATGGTAATATATTATCTTGAGAAATATTTTATTAAATTTTAATAAGGCGCCTTCACACGGTAGATGGATCGTAGATATATAATATTTACAGATTTATAAAACAAAATAACTGTTTTTTTTTCTCGGTAATTTGTCGCTTTCACATCGATTTAGTTGTGTTGTTTATCACAAAAACTCGCTTGATCGATTTCGTTATTGCAATTACAGCTGTATATACCTATGTTGTTGCAGCTATATCATAATAATACATTATATTATATTATCATTATCATTATAATATTATATGCGAACTTGCCAGCCGTCACTGACGCGGCAGCGTCAGCGGGGTCAGGTGGTTGGTAGGTAGGTAGATATAGGTATTATAGGTATGCGTATAACGCGTACGCGAGCTGATGACGGAGAGAAACCCAAAAGCTATTGATCAATTTGCCGTGTAGTTGAATAATTCATTTGGTACACTGTTGTTTTTGCGCGCAGCCAACGCAAACATTACAATTGCCGGATGTATATATAATATACGGAAAACAAAATTCCGTGACGCAAAACCCCCGATAACCTATATATATATGTATATTGTATAGGGATGGCCACAAGCGGGGAATACCGCCGGACTGGAACAGAGGGTTACACACGTCTCACACGATATCGAACGATTTTGAACTTGACACGCGCATTATAATCCGCAGGGCACATATTGCACACACACACACACAAAAATATTGTGTATATCGACATTTATATTTTATATACATAATAATATATTTACAATACACAAATAACACAATAATGTTATGTATTGTATATATCTATATATATAATATAATATATATATTTGATTATTATATTTACGGTATATACAATAGCTGTTACAATAAGAATTTGTGATAATAGAATAAAATTGATACGTCATGATTATTTGATGAGAGGAGTCACCCAGTGCAGGTAACACTACCCTTACTTGATGATTTTTTTTAACATATATTGTTATATTTTATAGATTGATCTCATTGAGAAGATCTCGACGCCATTTCCCTCTGAGCCTCCTGGGGGGGGGAGTCCCAGGAATTGTGAAAGTGGCAAGGTTTGAAATGAGGGGGTTGGTATGAGAAGGGAGTTTTGAGTGAAATAGTTTGTAAAAAGTGACTGCTTCTTCGTGGACTGTCTTAATTTTAATCAGGAGAATTTATAATTTTACGAAGGATGTTATGTTGGAAGGTTTGAATTTTATTAGTTTTGGATTTTTGGAATTTCCCCCTGCATATACATATATAAATATAATATTATATCTATATATATAAAAATTTCGTGTCACGATGTATGTTCGCGATAAACTCCGAAACTACCGAACGGATTTTGATAAAATTTGGTAACCATTTATAATAATATAATCCAACTTAAAAGATAGGCTAATTTAGAAAGGGAGAGGACCAACTCCGAGATGTGCTCAAACGGGAATTTTATGATTTCCGATGGAAATTTTTGTTTAACGGGCAACGAAGTGCATACAATATGTTATTATTTGTGTATCTCAAAAAAATTTATTAATTATTATTTGCCTACATATATACACACAACACGCGTGTATACTTTGAATTGGAGTTTGACTTAAAATATGACTCTAAAACCGCCGTCTGTCGCAAAATCGTATATTCAAGTCGGTTTGCGGTATTCGTATGACGTGCGCAATATTATGATATATCATAAGCGGATGTTATAGCGACGTGGTGTGTCAATATTGATAACGGTTTTATGGAAAATATTTGCACGTTTTCCCTGTAATTTCTCTTATTTTTTATAATGTATAATATAGGCACACATTTGTCTTGAGTAAACGTTTTCTCATTAACATCGATGTTGTTATTTTTAATTTTAATTTTTTTAGAAAATAATACTGATGGCCGTGGATTCAAGGAAGGAACTGTATTTATAAATCTATATCACAATTATAATTACAATAATAATAATAATTATAATATATGTTTTTAATAAATACGTAATAAAAAAAACAACATTGAAAATATTACTTAAAGAAATAAGAGATTAGGTTAGGTTAGAAAATTTAACAAATAATATGTGACCGGATTCTTTTGAGTATAAACTTTGTACTAATATACATCTCTATCATATTTTTGAAAATAGACTAGCATAGCTCGATTAAATAATAGTTTTCGCCTTTTCGGAATAAGTTACAGACTTACAGAAAATTATTTATTATTTCCAATACACGTGTACCCATTGTAGTTATTAGATAAATTCACACAAAAATTATTTTTTGATAAATTTGGTGTTCAATTTACAATACTAATATCTATATTATGTTTGTTTTCTTATATTGAGATATAAATACTGCTGTTGCTAAATTTCATAATATTATTTTCAAATACCTTTATGGTAAAATAAGTTTTAAAAATTAAAGAGAAGTTCAACATTAAAACATTTATATAAAATGTTAATACATTTCGATATATTAAGCAGTGATTTGTGTTTACTATTAAATGAATTATTTTTGATTTTGATTGGGAAAACCTAATAAGTACCAAATGTTTCATTCTATTGATTTGGCATTTAAATTTGTTCTGGATTATTCCTTTCGAATAACTCTAACTAATAGGCACTCTTACGACAATTATTGTAATTGCACACAAATTTTACCTTATAATATATAAGTATAAATGTATTATTTACTCTGATATTTACTATCACTAACTACAACACATATTTTCTCAAATTGTTAATATTATACATACATGTATATGTATTATGTATACCAACATGGATACATCAGTTATCAAATTATCAAACTTCATGTAATATATTGACAGATTGTAAATATAATAATATATAAAAAGCTTTAAATAATAAATAAATAATTTTAACGAGGTGAGCGAAGCGTGATGAGTAGGTATCCCACTCAAATTTTGTTTCTTGTTTGTAATATTTAAAAAAATATTTTACACAATACATTTTGAAATAGGTCACTTTGAGTGAATAATAATTTACATTGATCAGCAAGTTTCAAAAAATTAAAATATCAAGTACCTACCTATACTTCATTGACGTAATAAAAGCTCTTATAAAATTATACTCGAGAGGACACCACATATCGATTTTTTATTTCCGTCGGCCATATACACCATAATAAATGTGCGTTATCTGTTCTAGTACCAACACTGCTCTATGATATTAATATTCAAATTGATTTAACTATTGTCAAATTTTAATTTCAACAAGTTTTTTTTTTAGGAAATATTCTAACCAATGTAATTTTTCTCGATTATCTGTACTTGGAACATAAACTGTTATTGTATACTTGAAATATAATTTTTAAAAAAATACCAAAATAATATACACTTAATTAAATAAAAGTAATAATAATAATAGTTACATATTATATTTCATCTTAATATTTTAAGTAAGGCGATAAACTAATAATTGACTCCTGCAACGTTGATCAAAGGACAGTGACATAGTATATTATATATGGATTATGGACAAAAATAGTATGCTATTTAAAATGGCTGTACATGAAGAAAAAAAATAAAATCTATAAATAGCTACCTACCTTGTAATACATACACATTGGTAGATTATAATTTTTTATCCACAAAAATTGACATAATCGTGTAGGTACCTTTATGCCGGGGCGCATGAAAAATGTATTAATTTTACATGGTCCAATAAAATTTAATGGATCAATCATAGGCCACAAAATCATGTTTAAGAGACCATTAGCTATCCTCTATTGATTCGTAATATTTTTAGAGATTGTTCTTACAACCCAATATTAGTATACGGCTATAAGAATTATACGTACCTATAGATTATATAATTTCATGTTATTATTACATACTCATCATACATCGAATCAAAAATCTATGTAACCAGAATGATACTACAGTATTATAACATTATCAGAGGCCCTATTGTCAAAAAAATCTTAATGACAAGATATTTCGTGACTACCCTTTGGTGCTCTACATTCTTCAATTATTGAACTAACCATCTTGAAGGTAGACATTTCGTACTATACAATATACATTTATATATAGGTGCCTACCTCCTACGTGGTAATATGACGTATAAAATGTAAAATGTATTGGTAGTATTATATGTTACAGAATCAGTGATGTATTTAGGATTAGGACTAATTTGTTAAGAGGAATAAAAGGTTAATAACGCGTAAATAATAAAGCGTGTGAAAAAGTGAAAAAAAATCAATTCAAATAATAATTATTTATAATTATTAGTCAACTTTTAATTGATATACTCATTTCTGTTTTTCTTTATAGATTTATCAATATTATCGTCATGCTTAATTTGTAATGTTAAATTAAATTTCCAGTAAAGTAAATATGCCCTAAAATTAAAATAACTTCTATTAATAATCAGTTTATTTAGGACGATAATAATCTAACCTTCTCGGCTCATTTATAGGAATAATTCTGAGATAATAGTCTTAACTCGTTTCTTATAAGAAAAAGTATGGGTTATTTTTATTGGTATCTTTATGATGTATATTAGGGCACAGCCATTTGCGGTAATATTGTATTGGTTGTAGGTAGTGATGTACATTTTCATGAACATTTTGAAAATGTTATAATTTATCATAATATTATTTCTTATCAAATAAATCTTTTGATATTATATAGTTGTAGTATGTTTAACCTTCATAATTATATTTTAAAATATGTACTTTTATTACTATTTACCCATTTTAATATAATGTTGGTATTATTCTAATAAACATAATATAGTAAATTGAAAATACAAATCATTAAATACATATAATATATACTATATCAATATATAATATTTAACTCGGTAATAAATGTGCATTTTTATGTTTTATTAAAAATGTTGTATTCTTACTTCAGTATTAATTATGAGTGTATAATCGTTTTGTTACAATTATTGATTTTTCAATTTTTAGCGGAGGTAATTTATTGTTTGACTCTGACGTATACTTGTTACAATGTAAATAAAAATGAAACAGTAATTTTATAAAGTATTTAAATATATTTAAACTTAAAAATTAATTAATTTAAGAAAAGTACAAAAAAAACAAATTTTCAAAATGTTCAGTTTTTCAAAGAAAGTTGATCATTTTTAGAAATTTTCAATGAAAAAAAAAATTTCAATTGAAAATTTTTAAGCTTACATCTCTAGTTGTAGGTATAATCAGTTATGAATGTGTTCATTATTTTTTTTTATCACAGCCACCACACAACATCCAAGGAACATTGATAAAACAACGAATTTTTGATAAAATGTGAATTTCAATAATACAAATTTATATAAATGATAGATAAAAAAAATAGGTCATAGATAGATAAATAATATGATAGATGGATATAATATCTCCTAAATTTTCAATTAAATACGCCTCTGTACATCAACTATATAACTATAAAATCAATACCAACGATATTCTTAGCTAGGTATCATAGTTTATTCATGTATTTACTTTAATTAAGTTTTCAAGATATATATTTGTGTATTCTGTAGGTAATTTTGAGCCATATAATACTTATATTTTCAATATATTGTACACTTAGGTAAAATAAAATAAACTAGGTAAGTATAAGTAATTATCAAATAGCAAATAAGTAATTAAGTAGTTAACATTTAAATAATTAGGTAAAACTTGGTTTAACTTGAATTGTATATTAATTTAAAGAATATAAATAAATCCAATCTATTTAATGTTACCGGGAATAACGATACCGCCTTGTAGAATCAACCAAATTTCATAACTTTTTATTTTTTAATTTGCTAGAGGATAATTTTCTACATTCGATCTCTG
>NC_042496.1:38548432-38574404 GCF_005508785.2 Acyrthosiphon pisum
ACTCTACTAACCCCCCTAAATAGGTATCGGATAGTAGATTAGTGGAAATGTCTTATAATTAAGGTGGCAACTAAAATATAAATTTTAATTTCCAAATGTTATAGAATTATGGAAAATTTGAAAGACTGGCACCGGGACCATTGATTGTAGAATGGTTTAATTTAATTTACTGTATATATATATAAATAATATTTTACGCAGATGTTTTGAAATTGTCTATAATAAGATTTATGAAAGGTTAATACAGTGAATGTTAGTGCAGTTTGCATACAGTCATTTGTTACCTGTAATAAATCACATTTTGGCTGTGTGTTGTGCTTAATACTAAACGAATATTGACAAAACAATTTAATAATACCTATAATTTAAATTTTACTAGGTTGTATTAGCAAAAATATTCTTATCATAGGTCTAATTATTATTTTCTAAAATATTAATCAAAATAATATATTGTTACTATAATAAGTTATAAAACTATACATATTAGGTACGTCATATTATATTACATACAATATAATATAATATACATAGGTATTATAATTAATATGAATATTTTTACTATTGTCGTTGAATATACATAATTTTGCTATATACTATTATACTAATATTAATTGAGGTTATGGGATTTTTACTATAGGTATCTACCAATACTTAAAATAATTGTCATTTATATAAATACTACCTAATGATAATGACAATTATTATTAAAAAAAAAAAAATCTGAATATAATCATTGGGTTTAGTGGAAAATAAATCCATAATGTTAAAATCCATACTATTAAACAAGCGTAGGTAGGTACCTAATCATCAACTAAAATTAAAAATAAACGGGAGTCCATGAGTTGAGCCGCAATGAATGTTTTTTTTAGAAAATTGGGCCACTAATACGTTACGTTTCTAAAAGGTGCGACCGGTATCTGGGCAAAAAACTATTTGTATGCAATCCTTAATCCTTATATTTAGAGCTGTATGTTTTCATGAAAATGTTTAATAACTGTGAACATTTTTAAAAAATATTTTTATATGGATTTTGTATTTAATTTGTTAATTATACATTTATTCACAAACAAATTTCCATCTTACCTATTTATAAAATAAAAATTCTAACTGTATAATATATTTTATTACGTAAAAATGTAGGTGTTATAAATTTAAAAAAGTGGATGTCGCTCTGCTGTACAGTAGGCTACCAGTGGGTCATAATGGATAGTATTAAATTTGAATTCAATGATATAATATCACTATATAAGAAAAACGATTCTGAGTGGAGACGGTTTGTCAGTCTAGGTATTAGACATACTTATTATAGGTATACTTATCTATAGTATTAAAAAAAAATTGACCTATAATAGGTATTAATAATAAATTCCAAATTAATCATATCACAATACCCATCAGGTAACGCGTTATACATCAACAAAAAACCGTGGTACTATCATAGAAATATAATAGTATACTTTAGAAGTTTCAAGTATACCCACAAATAATATTATACAATCATTACAATCACAACAAAATAACTAAAATAGTTATTCCAGGTTTTTTAATATGTAATTTCGTCCAAATTTGAACTTAAAATGACTATAAAAATAAACTGTGCTTATGTATTTCTTAGAATTTTTGGTAACAGAATTAAATATTTACGTGAAATCTTGTTTTAAATTTTCAATCTTTAGATATAAAAGTTGAATATTTTATAAATTTTTAACTACAAAATAATTATTCAATTTTAAATTTGATAAATTTTGTCAAAATTCGAACTTCAATGCTTATAAAAAAAATGTGTGCCTATGTATTTTTAATATTTTACCATTGCTATTGTAACAATATATCAGGAGCCTTGAATTCAATTTTCACGCATTTTTACCAAACAAATAAAATTTTATTGATATTTATAGAAAAAAAATTAAAAAAATTGAAAAATGACAATGTCCGTAAGCAGGTCAAAAAGAGTCAGTTATTTTCCAACAGTCTATGCCTACCTCTACTGGTATTCGTGTATGGTGTACTTGATTTCTGTAGAAAAAAAGTGGGTAAGTGGATGTTGCTCTGCTATACAGTAAGTTACAAGTGGGTCACTGTAATGAATGGTGTTAAATTTGAATTCAATTATTTAATACCATCGTATAAGAAAAACGATTCTAAGCGAAAACCGTCAGTCAGCCTATGATATTACTAAGTATATTTGTATATCTGATGATATTGTGAATAAAGTAATTTATTTATTTACCTATTTACGTGGAAACTTATTTTAAATTTTCAACCCTTAGCTATAAAATTTGAATATTTAATACTTTTTTAACTACAAAATAATTATTAAATTTGATAAATTTTGTAGAAATTCGAACTATAAATCCTTATAAAAAAAATTGTGCTTATAATAAATATTTTAAATATTTTTCAACTGCTATTGTAACAATATATCAGGAGCCTTGTATTACATTTTCAAGTAGTTTTACTCAACAAATAAAGTTTTATTGACATTCATAGAAAAAAAAACTAATAAAATTGGAAACTGAAAATGTCCCTAAACAGTTCAAGACCAATCAAAATATTTTGAACATTTTATCATGTATAGAAAATGGAAATATAAACAACCACGGAAAATTTCATGTATCTACGATCATTTTTTTTAAAGTTACACCAAAAACCAAAGTCGATTTTATTAAAAATCGACTTTGCGTAAAAATTCCCGTTTTTCCTTAATTTTGCTTTTGTTTTTCATGGCGCTTTCGAAAATACTGGAAATTTTAAATTTTGACCTTCCTATTGCACCAACAATATTCACTTTCCCATCAAACAAGATACTGAAGTTGAAAATCAAATCATTATTTTGATTACTTATCGTGTACACAGACACAAAAAAAAATTTAAAAAAAAAAAACACACATCATTATAAAATCAATATATTTATCGTTCCACTCAGAATCTAAAATAAAAAAAAAAACATATACATCATTGTAAACTCAATACATTCATCTGTTTCACTCAGAATCTAAAATTGAAAAATTAAAAGAACTTGAAAAAATTCAGTTGTTGAAAATTTTCAATGTTGCTTAAAATTCCACTGAAAAAAGTAATTTTCATTTGAAAATGTTTAAGCTTACAGCTCTACTTATACTTGTTGTGGATTATACGAGTCCAATGAGAGTATCATGAGACAAAAATCATGTATCTACATTTTTTCCTAAGCATCATAGCTAGGTATCGAAAAATGTTTTAACAATTGATAATATAATGCTAATGAATGCATTTTAATATAATATAATATATTTAAGTGGGGACGGAGTGGCCGAGCGGTCTAAGGCGTCCGTTACGACGCAGCCGACACCGGCTCGATTCCTTGGTCAGGGGTGGCATTTTTCTTCGTGCAAGTCGCGGTGTCTGGAGAACAAGTGCCGCCATCCCCCACCTGAGCATGATAGATACCTACGGGTGCCCAATCAAAAATTCTGCCAAACCCAACACACACGTGTCCCCCCCCCCCTACCATCATTAAAACGTACAAAACCAATACAGCTAATGGCCATAGTTGCCGGGCTTAAGTTCAAAAAAAAAAATATATATATATAGGTACTGTACCTATTGGGTATTTTAAAAACAATTGTAATTGTCAACAATAAAATAATATTCATAGGTATTGCAAATACATATTTTAATATTATTATTATTAATTGTATTACCTATTTAAATATAAACTTTTATATGTGAATAAAACAGGAAATAATAATTATAGATAATATTATTATTATAAGCTTTTCATTATTAATATAATAATACAAATTACAATCAAACTTGCATTCATACTTTTCAGATTAAGGAACTTCGATTTTAATAATAGGTAGTAATTTTTATTCTGGCATGTTTATTTATTTTTAATAATACAATATATTTTTTTTTTTATTGGTTTTGAAATTGTACAAATTTCTGCTTCGACTACTATGGTCATTAGCATAACATTATATTTATTTATTTTACTTTTTATAAGGTATATACAATCTGTTCCTTTAGAGACAATAAGAATATGTGATATTTGAAAAAAAGAATATTTACATGAAAACTTGATGGGAGGAGTCACCCAGTGGTTACCCTACCCTTACTTGATAAAAGCATAACATTATAAACATAAATACATTACATTTATAATAGAAAAAAAAGTTACAAAAAACAGTTTTAAATTAGGAATTTTAGTTATTTTGATATTTTGTACATGGCAAATATTGGCTTAAGTAGCTTAAACAATATACTTTATACATAGTAATTAGTGGGTATATGCAGAATAACCAACTGGCGGAAGTGGATCCAATATTATTATATTATATTGAATATAGTTTTTACATTTTTATAAAATGGTGAAAAAATAAATATTTTTCGTTCCAGTTTGCAATGTTTCGTAGCAGCGGTTTGTACGAGGTTTGCGATAATAGTGATTATTAAGACAATTTATCGTATATGTGTGAGAAAAGTAATTAAAAGTGTTTTGAACTGTTGAAATTTTGGTAAGTTTCAAAATGGACTCGCATAGAAATTAGGTTGTAACCCTTGGTACACTGGGACGCTAGTCGGATGATATATCATATACCTACTATCATAACAACATGACAGAAATGTATTATGGGATTTATAGACAATCTAAATGCAAGTCATCTAAATGACAATTCTAAACGCAATGGTTGCTTTTATAACAATATTGTTCCATTCCAATATTTCTCACCGACAATCTAATCTACTCATCTTCTTTTTACTTTTAAGAAATCTTACCCAAATATTATCATAAGTATTTCAGAGATGTCTTGGATATTAAGAATAATAAAATTATGTTTTAAATCGTCTTTTATATTATTTGGCACAATCCTGAGTTGGCTAATAGTTGGTGATGGGAAGGGATGGTGATAATTGTGTGAATTAGTTCGTCATATGTACCTATTAATCTAATAAGTAATAACTAATAACTATTAGCTACTAATGAATATCCAAATCGGAGGGCCCGCGTGTCGTGTATAGGCTCACTGTAGTATGTATGATTATATAGGTAATATAATGTGGCGGCTCAACCTTACTTTACACTTACCTGCTTAGCATTTACTCGTGCAGAAATAATAATACTATAAAACACGTGATGCCGCTAATAAACTGTTATTCAAATTTGGCAAATTCGTAAGCTTGTTCTATTTAAGGAGTAAAATATAGTCCTTAAGCATTTTAAAAAATTCCAATTATCAGAATTTGAATAAACACATTATTTAAGGAAAAAATGGAGGTGAATCTATACCGTAATCTATACATTGATTTAAATTTTTATTTATTACAATCCATTTGCAAATTGTATACCAGATAATTAGAAGTGCGTGTGGGATACATGCGCACACAGATAAACAAAACAAAAAAATATGAGGGTTGCAGTAACACCCCCCCCCCCAAAAAAAAAAAAATGTGGTCGTCGTGGATGATGTGCACGCACAACAAAACATAATATAACAATATTATATTGTTATTAATATTATAATAATATATCGACATATAGCGCGCGCGATGCGTTCGTGTGTGCCCGTGGCGGCGGCGGCGGCAAAATAAAAATCTTTCTTCGCGCGCGCAAAAGGACACCGCCGCCAACGCCGCCAGCTCGGTCGTCGCGGCTTCGGCGAGAGGATCGTGTGCCGCCGGGCGAGCCGGATGCGACCGTAGTCGTTGCGTGGCGGTAGGGGGGGGAGGGTTGAATCGAAGAGTGGGCCGACTGCGGGTGTTCGATAGACGGGGATGCCGCCGCCGAAAGAAGGGCACGAGGCTGCGTTTAGCAAAAGCACCTGTGGTGCCCCACGGCGCACGATCGAACCGGCGGCGGCGGCGGGCCTTTGCGGGGAGGGGGATGCTCCGCACGTATATAATATATATTTTATTATATAGTATATTACAACGTAACCGACGAGAGGGACAACAGTACGCACTACGGCGGCTCAGGGTCACGAGCTGACCCGGCCGCGCGCGCCACAGCCACCACCACCGCCGCCGCCGCCGCCACACGCAACAGCGAATCGCGTCAGCCACCACCGTCGTCGCTGCTGCTGCGCTGCCGCCGCCGCCGCCGCCGGGTCGTCGTCACTTCGGCTGTCAACCCGACGACGATACCGCCGCGGTTGCCACCGTCGCCGTCGCCGACTCCTAAGTCGACCACGTGTGCCAATTAGTCACGCAGGTGAGTTGTATATTATATTAGCGCATAACAATATTTGTATTGCTATTATTACTGTAAATTATTATTATTATTATTATTGTTGCTGTTGTGTCTTAACACAATATTATTATTATCTTCTACTGCGGGGGTGTTATTCGAGTATTTTTGTTATTTTTTGAACGCGGTCGAAGTTAAGATAATAGTAATACCTAATAATACGAAGCACACGCTTATACGTGACCGACGTAGCAGCCTATATGATAATAATATAATATATTATAAACAATTATTCCGTAAAACGTTTTCCGTCCGGAAGTACTATGGCGCGCTTGCATATTTTAATATTATTATTATTTTACGCTGCGGCAGTCACTCGTATTACAATAATTTATGTTAGGTATTACCTACGTTATGTTGTAATATTTGATAAGGACTGATGCACTAGTACGCAAGTTTAATCATATACCGTGGCAAAACCTACCCTTTTACCGGGTTGATGAATTATATTGTAAACGATATATTTTATTTTGTAAACCGTAAAGTTTAATCATTAATATCGTAACATATTAAGTATTAATAATATTATTATTGCGACGCACCCTATGTGGTTATATGTCGGTAGAATAATGGGTACTACCCTACACGACCGTGCAGTGCGCAATTCGTTGTTGTTTTCGTCGGTGCACGAGTGCCTATATATTATTATTATATTAATATCATATATAGACATAATATAACTATGTTCACAGGTATTATAATACCTGTATTATTATAATCTTTTAAAACCTTCGTCGACTTCTGCAGTAATTATACCTATACGAGGCTTTCCGTGCACGTCTGGGTCATACGCGTATAGCGCGTACTATTTGTTTTCGTTCTTCCCACGCCGTTATTATAATCGCGCAACTGGGGATCGGGATAATATATCTATTATATATAATATACATATCAAATATTATATAATATATACAACATATACATACATATAATTTATATCCGTAAAAACACACACACATAATATACCTAATAGGTTATTATATTATTATTATGATACTATTGTGTGTTTCGTATTGAAATGTCATTTCATGATAGTATAAATGTATTATCGCGATTTGGGTCTCGTCCGCGCAGCCGAATCCAATAATATTATTCGCTAGCGCCACTTGTTTGCGATGCGCCGATGCCTCTGCACAAACGACGGGATATTATGTACACACGGGAAATGTATATTAGTTGTTGTGTACATGACATTGTGTACTGTATAGCACCTATATATGTATTGATTTTTTTTTTTAAACACCGAGTGTTGACTTTCGAAATATATATGTTATCCTGCGTCACATAGCCGACCGCTCTCTTTCAACCACCCTATCTCGGGATACGCTCAAAGACAATATTATAATAACATGTATTTATGTATATGTTTGTACCTATACTGACGAGTGTTGAATAGAGACGACAACAATTGTTTTCTGTTTCATTTTCGCTTAAGTTACATATGTAGAATATTATGATATTATTTCCTAAATTGTTTTCACAAGCATTAACATATTATTTAATAACAACCTACAAAATCATTAAAATATTGTAATTATTGCAATATTATAATTGACGACATAACATTATGTATTTTGAATACTGATCTATTGTGGGAGGACGTATAAGTATAAGACGGATGCCGGGGCAGAGGTCAGGGGGCCCACTAGTATGGCCTTTTTTTTTAAAAGAAATTGTATGAAAATGTTATTAGAAAATACATATAGCATACCTATAATAGTAGGTATATATTATATTTTTGTATAATACACAAGATATAGGTAATAGATCAAATCGCCGATCTTGTTATCGCACTTGTTAGTTATCGATAAGCCTGGTCTACTTGATGATAGTAAAATTCAATATTCGTATTACTGCAGAAGAGTTAAAAGATAATTTGGAAAAAATAAAATAAAATAAATTAAAATTAAGTTTTATACCGTAATTACTTTTTTTTTTTTTTTTTATTTATTCTTCATGAAGATAATTTTAGATTAAGATTTGGAAATGTGTATTAAATATGTTTCATTACAATTCATATGTAATTTATATATAACTAAGTATAAATTCATAAACAAACAGGTAGAACTAGGACTTTAAATTTTGGGGTTCCTGATTTTTTTTCTAATGGCCTTTTATTAATCCCCTCCGCCCATACAAAAGTCTACTGTAACTGTTAGGTATGTAAAGTGTTCCATGACAGTATACTCCCACCGGAACCCATTTTTCACAGTTTTCGTACTATAAATTATAATATTGTTAGGTACATCTATATTATTACTTAAATAGATAATTCAATAGATCGATTAGTAATAAAAAAAATATTAGTTTTCATTATTTCATTATAAATATTTAACGAATTATATAGGTAAAAAGTCTTATTGTCTTTGTATTATAATATAATATTTTATAATCATTGTACTGGTGGCCAAAATTCTAAAATCTCTTTCAGGATTCTCTCGAAAGTCGAAATGGTCGTTATTGTCTAATTGTCTCAACATAAATACAGTCAAACAAGGTTGCCAAATAATTTTGGCCCCTAAAGTACAATTATTGTACCTACTTTACTTGTATATTAATTATATTTTGTGAAAAATTAACAATTAATACATTATGTATCTCATTACTAATCTATCTATTGAGTTACTTAACACAGTTATAATATAGGCGTATTATTTATTATTATATCAAAGAGAAAAACGTATACTGGTAATTAGTAATGCTGCAGGAATATAAATGATAAGTACCGTATTAAGGATTTTTGGTTTATACAACACGATGATATATTTCATGCATAATATGATTTATAGTAACTGTAAGTAAACACTTTAATGGTGCTTTATCAGGATTTATCAGGCAATATATTACATTATTCATCATATAATATTATAATAGCTTACAAAAATATGGTCTATCAGATTGGTCTGAAAAATCAAACTTGGTATAGAATAATACATTATACTACTTACATCAACGATAAAAATATTATAAATCGGCTATAATGTTTTTCAGTAGTGATGTTAAGCCCGAAGATGCAAAGATGTGTCCGGGTGGTCGACAATCAGCTCCTGATGTTGTCGGACCGCGCCCGTACTGATAGCACACTCACCGGAAATCTCCACAAAAAAGCGTCAGACAGCGGGAGGTGGAAGAACCGATTTTTCGTTCTCTACCAGGTATGTAGTATCAATATCGCGTACATAGACCGACATATTATTCTGATCTAACCTCAATTGTCTTTTCTACAATCATATTTTTTTGATTTCCCAACGAATACAACATGACTAAAAGAAATGAAACTAAGAGATATTTCAAATGTTTTTATTATATATTTCAGTATTACTATTAACAAATTGAATTCGTAGTATAAAATTTAAAATTAAAAAATATTTTTAAAAATGTCTACTATATCTTGGGAAAAATAACAAATAGATATACATATTGTTAAAATTGAATTTTATAATAATATTGAATATAGAAATATGATTCATGTAGGTATATTATATTGAATATTGTAATATAGAAAACACAAACGCATTGAAACGAATTGCTCGTGTGAATAGAAACAAACTATATCCATATTGATGTTAAACAAAAGCGTTTTAGTATGGACATTTTCAACTATATCTATATAATAATATAGTCGAATGAGCTCATAAACTCCCTTTTATAAAATGTATAAATTGCTCATGGCAAATCATTTTTATCGCCGTCCGTTGCAGATTGATCGTTCGAGTGGAATTTTTTTAACTTATTCATAAAATGTATTCAGTTATCTCTTGTAAGTGTGTAATATATTATAACCAATATAATACAACCAAGTCATTTGAAGACCAAAATATAACCTATTCTTAATACTAACGTTGGTTCTGGAGAGCCGATTGTAATGTATACCTATACACAGTTGTAATAAGCGATTTTAGATTCTGAGTGGAACGATGAATGTATTGATTTTACAATGATGTGTGTTTTTTTTTTAATATTTTTATTTTTTTATTTTTTTTTTTTATTTTTGTGTCTGTGTACACGATAAGTAGTCGAAATAATGCTTCGATTTTCAACTTCAGTATCTTGTTCGATTGGAAAATGAATATCGAAATAAAAATATAAAAATTCCCAGTAATTTTCAAATTCGCCAAGAAAAACCAAAGAAAAATTAAGGAAAAACGGGAATTTTTACGCAAAATCAATTTTTCACAAAATTGAATTTGGTTTTTGGTGTAACTTTAAAAAAAATGACTGTAGATACATGAAATTTTGACTGAATGTTTATATTAGCATTTTCTATACACCATAACATTTTCAAAATATTTTGACTTATTTTGAGCTCTTTACGGACATTTTCGGTTTTCAATTTTTTTAGTTTTTTTTTCTATAAATATCAATCAAGTTTTAACTGTTGGGCCAAAAAGTGTAAAAATTTAATAAAAATCTCCTGATATATTGTTACAATATCAGTTGAAAAATATTAAAAATACATAGGCACAATTTTTTTTTATAAGCATTTAAAGATCGAATTTTTACAAAATTTATCAAATTTTAATTTGAATAATTATTTTGTAGTTAAAAATTTATAAAATGTTCAACTTTTGTATCTAAGAATTGAAAATTTAGAAGAAGATTCCACGTAAGTAATTAATTCTGTTACAAAAAATTCTAAGAAATACATATGCACAGTTTATTTTTATAGTCATTTTAAGTTCAAATTTGGACGAAATTACATATTGTATAACACGTTATAAGTACCTAATGGATATTGTGATATGATTAATTTGGAATTTATTATAGGTACCTATTATAGGTCAATTTTTTTTTAATACCATATATAATATTATGTCTTATACCTAGACTGACATACCATCTCCGCTCAGAATCGTTTTTCTTATACAATGATATTATATCATTGAATTCAAATTTAATACTATCCATTATACAGTGACCCACTTGTAATCTACTGTACAGCAGAGCGACATCCACTTACCCACCTTTTTTTTAATTTCATTATGCCCCAAGTATTATTATAAAGTATTATGATAAGCAAGCTTTTTCATTACGCCCTCGTTCCTCTGAAAAAAATAATGATCATAAATTAAACAAAAAAAAAAGTTTAATATTAATTTACTCTAAATAGTAAATCGATCCATTATATTATTATCTGTGTGCCTATATTATTATATTTTTGTTTGGTTTTCATATTTTTCTCTCTAATTTTCATTCATTGAGACGACCCTAAATTATTTTTCAATGCTAATCACAAGAAGTGTGTAGCAGATAGATAATGAGATAATATAGGTATGAAGATAGAAATATTAGAACTACAGTTTACAAATTTTGTATTTACTACTATTTTCATAATAGTAGCCGCTTTTTACGAGAGGATATTATATGATCTGACGTCTGACTACATTCCCAATGAAATCCTAACCGGAAACCATTCAGAAAAGTCGGTTGACGGCATGGGGAATGATAGCTACTTGGAACCAAAAATATCAATATTTTTCAATATAGGTACCATGATTTGGACCGATGATTGTGCGTGTTGTGGTAATCTGCCTAATCACTGAACCACTCTGTCCCAAGTTTTCATATTTTAAATCGAATAAGACACCGAGCATCTTAGTAGATATTTTAACATCAGTGCTAAAGAATTTTTATATTAAATTCCTTAAAAAAAATCTAACTTATAAAGTAGTTAAAATATTTGTAAATTTGATACTAATCATTTAATGAAGTGTGTGATGGGGTTAGTCAGAGTAGTCATGGACATTTTGTATGACACATTTGGAGCTAGGTATTTATTACATATTATAATATATTACCGCATAATCGTGTTTATTTTTAAAAATAGTTTTAATCTGTGAGATCCAAGTTATTGTTATTTACTGTTTAATTTAAAAATGTTTATGAGTATAATATATGAAATATTATTTATGTTGAAGTTTATAACGTACATAATATATACATAATAATATACAATAATATATATTATAATGTTTATATATTGTGGTATATTATATGGCCTAAATAGCTGTAGCCTGATTTCATGTATATTTTGATCAGATAATGGGTATCGGTGAATCATCCAAAAGTTAAACCTTAGTGATTGAGCCACATAGCATGTGATAATTATTATTCTGTATGGTGTTTAAAATATAATATACAATAAATTCACAATCCAGGTTCTAGTTGATTGTTGTGTTGAATTCTATACCTATGATGGTATAATTCGCTGTTGTTGAGTTGATTCCCGAGACTTACTTTGTATTGTATTTGTCGATTCCCGAGATATTAAAAGGTATGTACGAGTCGATTCCCCTATTGATGTATATTAGTATTATGATAAATGTTTATTGTATAATATGGCAATATGTTGAATGAACACTTAAGCTTAATAGTGTTAAGTACCCAAGAGACACCACGAGGAGGTAGGCTGAGAATTCTCTCAAAAATGTTATTCTTTTTAGTTTTTTATATTTTGAAAATCATCATGGCACATGATACAAATTTTATTTCGAATATTTTTGGTATTCATCGTCATAGTCTGTAATAAAGTAAGTTATAGTAAAAAAATTTAAGTAACTGCATTTCAGTTAGCACTGTATAAAAATTTGAAACACCTTATTTTTAATAACTGATATCTAGTAATGAGATTACTTCTCTCATACAACTTCTTTTTCTCGGTCTTTCTTGAATTACAATACTTAAATACCTATTATGTTCGTTAATGATATACAACAATAAGGAAATCAACTCGTACATACTTCTAATAGCCACGGAATCAATTCAACGGTATCAGTGTAGGTAAATAGGTACTTGGGAATCGTCAATCGACTCATACACAGGCCGTATAATTTATTGTTCAAGTTATAATGAACATGACGGAATACTCTAAACTGTCCGTAAACAGGTAATAGTATTAACTTAACCTAAACCGAAAATGTTAAGAATTATACAAAATTATAGGAGTAATTAAAGAAATTAGAAATTTATCATAAATTTGATAAGATAAAAAGGAATGTCATTATATTATATAGTTATAAATATAAATAATCATTCATTGTTTTCTATATTTGTGTTTCGTATAGATTCAATAGAGTATCAGCTATATTTAACGAAATTCGGCATTTATTTTATGTAAATTATATAATGTAGAATAATTGCAATGAACTCAAATGTATTGCATATCAATAATATACGTAGAAGTGTAAATACGCTTATACGGTATCATAATTTAAATTACACTCGTAATAAGTTCACAAATTAAGCTTATATTATTAGCACAAAGTATTACATTTTTATTGAATAAAATAAAATAATTAATGCCATAATATTTTCATACACATTATCTATTTGTCATTGAGTTTAAAATTGAAATATTGTTCGTATTGTGTACCTCTGACGATAGACTAAAATATCTCCTATACATTAAAAATCACATGGAAAAAGTAATTTAAACCTTAACTGATGTCTATGTGAACTGTAATATAATATTTTAGACTGTCATTTGCCGAATATTCTGAGAAAAAAAATACGTGTGGATATTATTATTTTTCATTTTCGTACAATTCCCTGAAGTAACTTTTTATGATAGTTTAAAATTACTAGTCTATCCTTTACGGGCAACAAAATGACACCAAATAATATCCATGCTTAAAAATAAAAAAAATATCGTTAAAAATAAACGCATTTAACGGAGAAAAAATGTTTTAAATGTAACGTAGGTTACAGATATTTGATATAACTTCATTAATTATTATAACCACAAAAATAAATTATATTAATTTATTGCTTGTTGAAAAAAATTAATACCATTGATTTTTAAAATTGGCAAATGATAAATAAAAGTTGTATATGATTCTGTAACATTTCTAATGAAATCATTCAATCATTCTGATGGTGATAATTCAAAAATAAATGTTTCAGTGATATTCACAACAAAAGTATTTTCTTTTAAATCTTCAAAAAATGTTTTCATCATCATAATTTAGGCAAATACTATTCACTTCACTGTAAATCATAATCATTAAAATCTTTAAATTTTGACCCTATTATTGTGTATAGTCTTAATCATGACAAGGTATCGTCAAATATTCCTTACTTTATAATATAGACATAACATTATATAACTATTGCGTGGGGATTTTATTTCAAAGTTTGTAATTGTGAATCACAGTTTCATAGAAAATATTTTATAACTTAATGATGGCATTATTAAATTAACTGCTATAAAATTATGAAATATTTAATTCAAAACTTAGAATTTTTCTCCCACAAATTCCGAAGTTCAAACCCGTGACTGTCATATATTTTGATCAATATAAAGTAGAATATAAGTTAACTGGAAAAAAATTGCACAATGTTCTAATAAATCAACTAATAAACTAGAAGTCTGGATTTTTAAAGGCAAGGTTTAAAAGCTCTTTCTGAACCTCATATACCTTATCTTTTTTATTATTTTTTCCTGGCGTACACAGTTTGATTTACGACGCACATTTCACCCGTTGCGTGCCGAGCTTCTCGAAAAGAACAACAAATTTAGGCAAGTTCATTTTGTTGGCCGGTTAAGCCGGATGAAACCTAAATAGACCGGAAAACGAAAAAAGAGAAGTGAGTGAGAAAGTAAAAAGGAACAACGCTTGTGATGTTACCCATACTAAGGGAAAAGCAACAGGTCAATGTTTAACTTTTTTATTTTCTCGACAAGCAACTCAGTCACATCTCACATGTCTTATAAACTAATTGCTAATTATATTTTTTTAATATTTATAATTGTCTAACTAAAGAGTTATCAATGAATTATTATGTTCTAAATAAGTATTACTTAGAATTTTGGTACACAAAAACAGTAATGTTGATAATATGATAGATGTATGAGTGATAAAAATAGGTAATTCAACTTAAAATTAAAATACTATGCCATTGTTCCACGTGTCACTGTTAAATAAAAAAAATATATTATTTATAAAAGTTTTAAAATACAGTGAATTAAAATTAAATTAGCTTTAGTTGTCTACTTTATTATTACCAATATACATATACAAACTAAGTTACCTATAGCGATACAATTAATATTATACAAAATATAAATATTACCATAATATGTTTCAGTATCTAATCAACCTCTTTTTTACTATTTATTATAATATATTATTTTTGATTGTAACCATTATGTCACATTGTTACTGCCGTAGTTGATGATATTAATGTAATGCCTGACAGGCTAATAAAATTATCTTAATTTTAATTTTTTTTATGATATATGTTGCTATAGAAACTTGCTGCTATTGACTACCTAGTAAAACAAATATTTTTTGATCATTGACTAATAAATCATGTACAAGCTTAACAACATTAATTAATGCATACATTTATCTATTCTGAAATTTTATAAATTATCTTAACTTATTTATTCAAATGTACATATACACAATCTTCAATTTTCAGTAAAACAATAATAATGAAAGGTACTGAAACTGGAGGTATCACCGAGACGGGTGAACAATTTTTATAATCACCAACATATTTTGTGTTAAATTTAATATTTACTAAGTTGTTGACAGTACAAATAATTTTGAATTTTAAAATTAACTTTATTTGAATCTCAATGAATTTCTTTAATTTTTTTATAACTAGTTGTCCATATGGCTATATATAATAGGTATTTCTAAAGAGCTTTTAAATATAAAGGTGTTATATTATTTTATAATATAATATTTTTATATTATCTAGGTTCTCTAAGTATTTCCGTATAGATAACATAGGTACAGACTACTTAATGATTAATTTCAAAGGTTACACAAAATATTTCTGTCGAGTGTCCTTGGATTGAAATGGGCTTTTCAAGAGAATGCAGGCAATATTATAGGCAGTAGACATTTATTAATGATTTAAAAATGTCTAACAATGAATCAAAACGAAGTAAAGTTAGGTTAAATATGTGAAATTGCATTGAAATTTGGAAAATTCATTAATTTAGTCATTTAAGTTAAAAATTTAACTTAATTACAAAAGTTTAATAAACTTTTGGTGTTATAGCCATGAAATATGAATTAAAAATCAAAATGATTTTTTTAAAAAATCGGCTTATACAAATCAAGTGTCGAAATACAGTTAAAGTCTTATAATTTTAAATACACACAACTAAAAGGCTAAAAATATTAATATCATCAAAATATAATATGTATTTCAGACATATTTCTTAACATTTCTTGAAAACTACATTTAAATCCAACGTCATTAGACAGAAATATATCGTATAAGCTTTAAATGTAAAAACCCTATATATTATGTCTGTATACCTAATGTATATCCATATTATATTATTTTATGTAAATATGCAATAGTAAAATGTTATTAAAAGTAGAATAACCCTTATTTTGTACTCAATTGAGTGGTTACTTAATGTAAACTGCACAATTCTCTAAAACACATAATTAGGTTAATTATTATTAAATTGTGATTACACGTTTATACATAAAATGATAGTGGTACAATTTAAATATAATATAAGTACCTTTTATAAAATTTATAAGCAATAGATAGGGTAAGTAATTAGTTTTAAAAACCAGTTTGGGAAAGTTTCGAAAATTGTTTTTACTTTAAAAAGTTGTCAATGCCCTTACTAATAAGCTTTTCCTAGTGACTAAAACAAGTTTTAATGGATGTAAAAATCTTTAAACAAATTAAAGTAGTGCTAGATAATAAAAAAAATATTTAATAAATAATAATTGTAAGTATGCTATTCAGTACTTTATTTGAATAAAGAAAAAACAACTAAAAATATCAAAATTACATAGGAACATTTTTTTTTTTTATAAATGTTTTATACACTACATTTTTAAGAATTTCATAAAAATCAAGAAAATTTGAAACTTTTATTGCACTTAAGATAAATATTATAATTGTATAAAATGTTTAATTTTATCACATACATTTTGAGAATATAAAACAAAATTGATCATATAAAGATTAATCCTAAAAATTAAAAAAAAGTTTAACATAAAGGTACTTACATGTCTTATAAGCGATTGAAGTTTAAAGACATTGGATATTCAAACTTATAATTACGATCTATACTCTAATAGTTTTTATTATTTTGTTGTTATTAAATAAGTATTTTTCTTAGAAACATGAAACATTGCGCAATTACTTGGATTACAACTTTCTATACATAGGTAGTTAAATTTTCAAAATATTTAATAATATTTTTAAGCTATTCAATATTTTATAGGCATTTGCAATTTTCAAATTATTGTTTAAAGTTTTGATAACAATATTTAGTCTTCGTTAAATAGGTTGAAAATTTAAAAAAAATTCCCTCACGTTGTTTTTATTGCAATTTAAAAATATTAAATACTTAAATATACATAGGCTTGATTTTTTCCACTGTGGTATCGAAGACCGGAGAAGGAACCATGGAATTAGTGTTTGAAGTTCAAATGTTGAGGGAATTGGATATCCAAACCAAAAATAATGATATTGTTTACTTTTTTTTAATTCATAAAGTATTGTTCGCAGAAACTTAAAATGTTTACGTGTATTATTATATTTTTTATACACAATGATATTATGTTCAAAACATTTTGATAAGTTGTATACTATTACCTATTATTATACCACTAACATATTCAAATCGTTCTACGGTAATTCGGTGTTGGCTCATAAGTTAAAAACAATAATAATATATAATTGTGTAATATATTATATTATAATATAATTGGTAACATATAAGGCAGACAGACATATCACCTCCACTCTGAATCGTTTTTCGTATAGGTATACAATGATAACGTATCGTTGAATTAAAATTGAATATATCAATTACAGCGACTCGTTCAATGATAAGATACACGTGTTATTATTACTTCCCGAACAGTTCCTTAATTTTTTTTAAGATATATTCAATTAATTTATTTCCATGTGTATATATAGTTTTAATTTTTAAAAACCATAACAATATAAAGTTTATAATTTAAAATCATTTTAATATTTTAAAGGAGTGTTACTGTATACACTGCAGTAATAATGCAGCAGCACTTTATGTTTTTTTCATTAAAAAAAAAAAAATAATATATTTTACATATATTCATGTACATTAAAAGAAAACTGTAAGGGCAAATAGTTTTAACATCAGACCCTAGTATCGGGTTTCCATTGATCAACGAAAAAGTTTCATAGTAATTTATTTATTTTTCATAAATTGCTGCAATATTTCATTACTCTAATAATGAAGGTAATTCCCAAAAGTATTTTGCATAGCAATTTGACTCCGGCTGTCTTGTTAAGAACATTAGACGAAAAAATATCTTTATATTTTATAGATCTACGTCTTAGTATGAATATATTATATTATATAATATCTTATAATAAATAATTATATTTTATTACTGTGACTTGTGAGTTAAGCATATAATTTAATTTAAGTATTCTCAACAATACAATAAAATAAAGTAATAATATCAAACATTTTTTTTTATCTTTAAAATATTGTATTTTCAAAATCTAAGTAGTACTTACTATATTATATACTTTTAAAACATATTGGATCACGTAAATAATAATATTATGTATGTTACCACGCGATTACAGTCAGTTCGTCATATTTTATACCTATACTTTCACATATATAATTTTATTTCCATAAAGTTTAGAGCAGAAAAATTCATTAACGTAACAATTTCTATTTGTTATGTTTAAATTTATTCACAATTTTTTTTAAAAATCACTATTAGTTTGCAAAATTTAAGAATTGTGGTATATTTAGATAGAAACTCAGTGCGACATCGAATTCCAGAATTAGACATTACAAATTAAATCTTGTAAATAATTCAGTATTATACATATTTGAAACTATACTAAACAATTTAGGAACAAGCAATTATAAATGTAATTACTTAATTGTATAAACTGTCAGCCAAAGGTCTAAATGTCGTCACATTTGTACGAATAAATTATATATAGGTAGGTACCTAACGTAAAACCCCAATCCTTCATAGACTTTTTATTTACAATATGTACAATAAGTACAGTATGTAAAATATTTAAAAGTACAAAATGTAAAAACAAATTAATTTTTCTCTTTACATAATATTTATGTATGTATAGTTTATAGCCGTATCGTATACAATACACACAGTTTAGATTTGTAATAAAGTTTTAATAAATATTTTAATATACTGAAAGATTTCTGATACTAAAAGTTTTCTGATTATTTTTAACAATTCTAAAGAAATACAAAAATATTATTTTATATTAAATGAGACTAATTTCTTAGAAAATTTAAATTATAATTTTCTTTAAGTTTCTATATAAAATATTGTTGTATATTATGATTATGCAAACGTAGTACACTATATTTTATCAAATATGTATTTTTTCGCAACGATTTTTTAAGGTTTTACTCTTTCAATAACAGTCTATTTTCTGAAATCAAGTATTTTTTTGGAAAGCTATCATAAATAAATATCTAGTATTGTCGTATTGAACATTTAATGTTTTTAGAAGTATACTCTAGCAATTGGCTTACTGTCGTAGTTTTTTCACAGAATTAATGTCTCTGTCTCAGAACCCCTCAAACTTGAAATTATTACCTAAATTAATAATGCTACGTTTGATATTTTAATAAAATAATTTCCTGTAAAAATATATTTATAGAACATTTTTTTAAATCGATGGTCGTTTTCACGTTGTTAAGCATATGAGTTAATATTATGATGATATCAAAACGAACAAATAATGCTCTATAAATTAATCCTAAATTAATTTCAAATTAAAAAAAATATTTTATTTGTATTAAACAGCTATATTATATTATGTTACTTAACCTTTATACTTTATTATTGAACAAATATATTATAATATAGACAATATAAGTACAGAATATTTCTGATACAAAATAAATGAGGAAAATATTCACAATTAATATTATACAATTTCCATAAACAATTCATATGTATATTCACGTCAAACAATAATTGCCATCACCGCGTAGATAGGGTATAGGTATACTTACAGCGATTTTTAGCGTGCAAAATATTAATTTTCTGTGTAGAAAAGGTTTTTCGTGCATTTCGCGAATATGATTGTGGTCCATCATCTTCTTATCTAGCTTGCTTTCTTCCAAGTTCTACACTAAATATCGTTTATGAAGATATCATGCAATAGGTACAAGTGTAGGTACAACTATATAATGAGCTAATAAGAACAATCCATACATGATACATAATATGTATGACGCATTAGAATTTATTAAAATAAACACATTGTATTATAGTATTAATCGAGGTTTTTAAACTTTTAATGGCGTACAATTGTAGTGTGAGTGGTAAATACATACAAATAATATATATTAATTTATTACATTTTTTTTTCAAATTTAAAATAATAAAACTTAGGTACTTAGCTTATATACTATATCTACATCTATGGATATAATGTATAGTTTACTTTCTTATATAACACGGTGGATGTAATAGTAATAGCAATAAAACAATGATAAAATGTAACTATAAATTACAAGTAGTTATAAGTAATTATAAGTAGTTAATACTAATAGTGATAATTACTGCAGATAATAATAGACGAAAATTAACAACTTGCCTTTAGGGCCGTGTTGACGATCGCGTTATAGGTGTTATCAGAGTGGACGATGCATATTATACATTATGTGTAGATTGGATTGAAGTGGATCTGTCGACTTTAGTAGTGAACTATGGAAGCTTTCTGCAGGGTTCTTGATATTATATTATATTATATGCTCATGATTTTTTTTTTTTTAATTTGGGTAATAAATAATATGAACAATGCGCTACGGACTACATAAATACTTTATAACTGGTGTGTTATATTATTATTGTTATAGTATTTTTTTATGTTTATATTAGTATTTTTTAACGCAAGAAATATGCCTGTTATTTAAAAAATAAAATCGAGTTTTAGATTATAAGTTATACCTACTTATAAAACCAACTGATGAGAATATGTTTTCAACGCTAGTTTCTTATGATTAGTATATTTAATTTTTCATTTTAATGTTACTATGAAACTTGAACAAAATTATTCGCCACACACACCATAAGATTTGTTGTTTCTGTGGTCTCCTCCCAGTATATGATTTTTTTAGTTCAGTATTTTAAAACTTAGAATAGAAACAATAATAGTTTAACTGACAACATAATCCCAACAAGGTTTATCTCAGCATATTATGCTATATAGATTAATTGTATACAATGCATATTGCATATGGAATAGCAATTATACGAATTCGCAAACACAATAATATCAAATACGTCTTAGCACGACAATTGTATAATATACAAAGAGATTATTTTAAAAGTAAAGCACAAATTTTCTCAAAAAGTAAATAATACATTTTTGGAAATATTTTTCTTGTTTAATTTGAAGTAATTAAAAAATAACATTATTGAAGAAACAAATCATATTTTTATCCCTATAATTTTTTATAAGGTTTTTGCTCTTTTGAATTAATACTCCAAAGCAAAATATTTTTCTGAGAATTTTTTTGTATACAAATCGAATAACGAAAAAATAGTTAATAAGTATAATTTATTTGTATTTAAAGTCTTGATGAGTGGTGTGGAGTGGCACAAAGCTACCCCCCAAAATGTGGGTCCACCACTCTGCATATCGTCTCTTTGTAGTAATTTAATTTGATTTTTATATACTTACTGAAATTCTCAGTAAAAATATATGCTGCCGTTGGAAAAAGAAAAAAACTTAACGATAACATTGAAAATACGGTAAAAAAAAATGAAAAGTTGGAATGTAGGTGTCGAGTGCACTATTGAGTAAGTATTATAGGTACGTGTGAAATTTGAATTCAATGATAATCATTGAAAAATAAATAAATTATATTATATATATATTTTGCTATTATAGTAATTTATTTTACTGTTAGTAATACGTGGTTAGAATAAATGTTTTCCGAAAACATTGTATTTATTTTACAATAATTAAATATTAATACAAATATATATATTTTAAGTTTTAAATTTGGACGAAATTATTAAATAACCAAGAATAACGATTTTAATTATTTTCTTGTAATTTAAAAATATTATTCGTGGGTACTTGAAACTTCTAAAGTATAATATTAATATATACAAATATGATAACTGTATGCAAAAAATATTAATTCAACTTATTGGCTACCGTATAATAATCAAAGCTAGCTAGGGTACTAACTAGTTAGAAAGTTTAAGTAACTTTCTAACTTAACTAGTTAGTTTAAATTCATATTAACTTTGTAACTTATCTAGTTGAATTTAATGTGTAAAATAGTCTAATCTACCTCGTTAGAAAAAAAACTAACTAGTTATTATTATTTTTTTTTTTTCATTCCAAAATTAATATTTTAAATTCTCATACTGTTATGTATATGTTTCATTTTGTTTCACCCTTTATGTTCTAATAACTGATAAGTGATTTACCAATTAATTGAAATTATTACTTACCTAATTAGAATATTTTGATCAAATTACTGGATGTTTAATTTAATTTTTCAGTTTTAATCAATAATAAGTTAGATAACTTATTATTTACATTTCAACAAAAAGGTTTTTTAATCTATAAAAAAAACTAACTTCTAATTTCTACTCTAACTTAAGTTACTATTTTCACCACATTAACTTCTAACTAAGTTAGAAATTTGGACAGTTTCAGAAACTAACTTATATTCTAACTAAGTTACTTTTTTTATTCAAGTAACTATTAACTTCAACTAGTTGAAAAAAATGACTAACTTGCCCAGCTTTGATAATAATAACAATATAAACCTAAATATAATATTTAGTATCCTAGGCCGACAAACCGTCTCTGCTCAAAATCGTTTTCGTGTGGGTACAATGATATTATTATTATTTATTATATTATTGAATTCAAATTTAACACCATCCATTACAGTGACCTACTTGTAACCTACTATACAGCTGAGCTTCGCCAACTTTTTGTTTAATGACATTTTGTATTTCCAGAACTTCTAACTACTAGCCCAACTGTTCACTTTCCTGTGTTTTGATGGCTTCACTAAATTCATTCGTTTTATGTATAATTCGCGAATAATGCTGGGTGCTATATTTAAAATTATAATTTACATACGTATATTGCATACTTAACATCATATAATATTTATTTATTTACCTATACTCGTAAATGGAATAATTATTTTGTGATCAATCTTAATAAAAATTGGGATAAAAATGGGCACATAAAAATATCCATTTTATATTAACCAACAAGTCATATTTTTATCTTCTTTTTTTTAGTACCGGAGCCTGTATATTTTCACGAAACCTTGTGTTTTATTGTTACCTAGTTTAGTGTAATGATAATTACTTATTTATTATAAATGTATTTTAGTATATAAATTTTTTTACGTTCACTTAAATGTTTTATTATGTTTTAAATAACTAAGTAGCTTATTATTATTAATACGGACCCTACTCAAATAAGCAATATACATAATAAAATATGTAATTTATTTATGCTTAGGTATTTTATAGTAGTTACATTCATACATTATGTTTATATTCCTACGAAATACGTTCCCCTTTTTATTCGGGATTAGGTTTTATTTATTAATTATAAATTTATAATATAATATGTGTTCAATGCTTTTATACCATTTCAAGTAGGTACAACCTACATTAAATACATTATATTATTTATTTTGAACTTTTATATTTTTTTGCAATCTACGTGTTTTTGCAAAGTAAAAATATAAATAAAATATTAGTAACGAGTCTTAATGCAGGTATTATCGATTTCCGATTGAAATGATGCGATTAAAAGTTAAAAAGTGTGTTTATAATACCAGTTTATTTATAAATGTTCTTTCAGGGATGCAAATTCTAATCTGCGTGTTATATTATATTATGTTAAGGGAAAATTTTATAAATAAGATAAAAATAAATTAAATTTTTGTCAGGCGGTCTGTATATGAACTGTAACAAAAAAAGGTTCCTATACGGCTACAAGTAGTTAATATACTTCTGTTGTTTAATATTTAAATGCAATACCCGTTTAACATAAACAAGTATACACAAATTTAAAATTCAAATACTGACGTTTTGATTTACGGAAGAAGCCGCTTTTATTTGGAACACTTTTGGACCAAGGTGAAATTACGTGTCAATTAACCAATTGTTTCTTATACCTAGGCGATTGGTATCTACTTAATATAGTAGGCTGGCCCTAGACATTTATGGTTTTAATTACGTGATTGTATCAATATTATCCGTAGTGTTCCTAATAAGGTGCCTTAAATTGTATTTGATAGTTTTTACTCACCTTTTGTTTTAATAAATACATTTATTATACTGTATTAAAAATAAAGCTTTTAATTTAGTTTTATAAACATTTGATTATTATATGATGATCTTACATTATCAATGACGATTGTCGTTATGTTTCTCGTAATTTGAAATTTCATTCTAACCATTTATTGTCGACAGTTTTTCTTTAACCACGGCTTATGTATATTATGTTCCACATATTGTACGTACCAATGTATCATAATCGATAATATTGTAGACACGAGAACATATTAATATGATTAGTATATTTAGTAATTAGTTGCACAACTATTCAAACTAAAACTTACTCGAATGGGGTTTAGTGTATTCTATATATATTATGGTATATACCTACTCCTGACCATCTCTTGAAGTCCTTAACCACCCTAATCGGAAGTATGCCATCGGATACAGGATTGTTTATCATTTGCAGACCATGTATAATACTATAATAGTATACGTGGGAGAGAAAATATAATGATTATAATATGTAATAATAATATTTTTTTTTTTTTTTTTTTATTATTATTTTTATCCCGCGGCAACTTAGGCCATTGGGAGAGGGAAGGGACTGTAAGTTTTAGAACGGTAGGTGAGTGTTACACGTGGGTGTATTTTGGCAGAATTTCGAATGGGGCACCCGTAGGTTTCTGCCATGCCCCGGAGTGGGGGATGGCGGCACTTGTTTCTCCGGACACCGTGACTTGCCCGGAGAAAAATGCCGCCCAGTGGCCGAGAATCGAAACCGCGACCGGTAGCGCCGCAGCCGACGCGTTAGACCGCTCGGCCACCTCGTCCCCCAATAATATATTATTATTGTTTCTAACCTACTTTTAGACGTGGTAATTGTTTATGGAATTCAAAGAATTTTTCATTGTTTTATTCGATAGTCGATCTGTTATATTAAAATATTAACCTTTATTGATATTTTGTCACGTTTGTTGGTTGAAATTTTTTTTGTGACCATAATATTTTATTTTTGTATTAATTATATTTACCTACAAGTACCTAATTTTATAATTTGAGTCGTTAATGGAGTTCACATCAAACAAAATAGGCAGCCGTTTCTCAACTCGCTATTAAATGCAGAATATTAAATACTATTTCATAAAAAAAATTCTTCGAAATTATAACTGTCCAGTGTTTGTTAAAATATGCGCACTTACAAACTCGTATAATTGCACTAGAAATTGAATTACCAATTGCAAGCAATTACAATAAATCAAAGAAAAATTATTATCACTGTAATATTTAAACAATAAAATACTATTCAAACGGTCGTTACAGTTTTGCTCAAGGCCGTAGCTAGAAAAATATTTCGGGGGGGGGGGAGGTGTTAGAGTATAAAATTTATACTCTAACACCTCCCCACATTTAATGTTATATTATGTTATAAAATATGAAATTATAAAAAATATTATTTAAATTAAGAACATGACATTTTTTGAAAAAT
>NC_042496.1:38575068-38631596 GCF_005508785.2 Acyrthosiphon pisum
CCTAACCCCCTCCCTGACTACGGCCTTGGTTTTGCTATATAGCTTGTATAATACAAATAGAACATTTTCATTTTGCCTTTTCACTTAACACTGTGCATACCTCTCCACGTAGTCAATATAATTGAAATTGATCAATTTATTATTCTCTATCGACTGTTAAGTACTTGACTTCTTGTAAATACTTTGACGCTAAATGTTAACAGTTTATGCAGGTCAAATCACTCATCTCATTTTATTCGCTAAATTATTTGTTTTAATTGACCTAAATTTTGATTTCGTCGCAATATTTTACGAAAGTTAAAATTATGGTGACACAAAATCCGTTTTTTATTTCATTAATAAAAACTTATTTAATCACTCTTCGTAATTAAAATATCTGAACAAGAGATAACGAGAAATATATCATATATTCTGCAGATCGTCTACAATTAAAAATAAAAAAAAAACTATATAATTAAACATTTGTTGTTTTTGTCCATACAGCGCTTAAACTTGTCACTTCAAGCCTTGTAACTGCAGATTTTAATTTATCTAATATTGCCTGGCATCTCTGCATCCTATAATATTATAAGAAGCTATACAGAGTGACCCGTGAAGATATATATTGGACATAGAGAGCGACTCGCCGCCCGGCCTAAACTGGGTTTTTGCCGTTTTATCTTTTAACTAAAAAAAATTAGGAAAGTCATGAGATTAATGAAAATAAAATGTTCAAAATCAACATTTTCACAAAAAAAAAACTCTATAAAATGACTATCTTCAATATTGTTTCGACAATTTTTTTAACTTTTTTGCAAAAAGTTTAATTAAATTAAAAAATAAAATTGTGTAGTCTTTGTCTCTGCGAGTCTGATAAAAAAAAAAAAAACATATTTATGGTATATTTATTATCTCTGGAGATATCGCAATGGCGGGACACTACAGTATAGTGATATATTATATGTTTTTGCTCGTCATTCCATGGAACACGCATTACCTATATAATATTATATATCTTCTCGTATATTGCCTGTATCTACCTACATAATATTATATTGATTTAAACCACGCTACTGGCAAATTTTCGAAATTATTTTGTAACTCAAATATAATATAATAGGTATGTACAATGGACAATGGTAATGGCGTACAACGGTACACAATATTATTATAATATTGTAAATTGTAATAAAATGTGTGTATCGCTGCACACACGCAGGCGAAGCGGACGTATTAAATGTACCCTGCAGGCGCAGTATCGCTGTTGTCATCAGAATTTAATTATTATCATCATCATTATTATTATTATATGTATTTAACATTATTAACATAATATGCCGCTGCGGACGAGGGGTATTTCAAGTGTATGATTCACGTACGTGGTCGTTTGACATGATTAAAGGACGCGCTGACGTCCACAGACCGGAGAATAGCGAAAACGGAGTATACGACATAATATTATGTATATAGGTACAAACTACAAAGAGAGTATTAATATATATGATGTGTCGTTATTAGTATTATTATGTGATTAACTGCGCCGGCGGGGGGGAACGAAAAAGAAGCAGACACTCGGTGAAAACCCTATATTTTTGGACGTTTATTTCACAAAAGTCTGCACGTCATCGTTTTCACGTTTTACAGCAGCAGTCGTATATAAACAACAATGTTGGGGGAGTTGATGACACAGCTACTGTGAAATTATAATCTATTATCATAGTTATACGTCTTGATCTCCACAAGAGACCTATTTAGGAATATTTAATGCGTGGGATGAAGTAGATATAAAACAAATTACCAAAACACATATATTCTATGATAGCCCGATTATACCCTATCATAAATCAGAATGACTCCATTGCGCCTGTTAGGGCAATTTTACAAAGGTAAAAGTAATTTTTGAAAACTTATTATTATAATAGTTTTTTTTTTTTTAGTGTAATATCATACACTACCTAATTTAACAAACATAATTATTCATATTATTATTTTAATAATATAATGTAATGAACGCTTGTGTTACACAATTTATATGCACTCGGCAACAGCAGTTTGGGCTCTTACCGTTCATTTGTGGCCACGATTTAAGATAGTTCTATCTGACATTTAGACTTTAGGCTAAGACACTGTGTGATTTGCCCGAATGTTACTCAGCCACTGCACGTGGTCTTGATGTGAACAATATTAGTATTATTATTTATTACCTGTGCGACTACGGATATATTATACGTTATAGGTATATTATTTAATATAAACATTAACCCAGATCGGTAAATTATTTAATATTTAATTATATTATATTATGTTTATTTATATTGAAAATATAGGTATAAGTAGGTACTTCTAAGTATAATTACTTTAATAGTGCACTGAATATCATAAACAACATTATAAACTTTAATACGCGCAAATGAAGTGTTAAGTTTACATAATTTCGTACGTTAGCAACATCCTATCATGTTACGGGAACGTTTTTTAACTTTTATTAAACTATAATAATTATTATACTCCTATAACAGATCCTGTTAATTATTATACTTCATATCTACCCAAAATGTTTCTTTAGTGGTCTGATCGAATGTAATTTCTGTATAAAATGTTCTGTGGCACAATAATTATATTATAGTCATACTACTCCTATGCCGAGATGCATAAAACAACGATTAATCTAATGGTCCACTAAAATGTAATGGAACAATAAATCATGTTTTCGGGAACATTAGTTTATCACTATATTATAATGATTCATAAAATGTTTAGCGATTGTTTATGAACCCCTAACTCAGTATTGCTGTCTTATTGTTCTATGACTAGGTAATATTTTTAGTTGATCTCTGTAATGATAGACAATTTATAAAACAAATTTTGGTTTGCAATTGCTAAATAAATTTGTATGTAATATTCTTTAAGACAATAAAAATAAATTCTGATAATATGCATGATAATAACAATGACACTGATATCGCATCGAAAAAATGTTGATTCGGCGTGTGTTTTAACTTTGATGGAGCCTTATGAAGGGAATTCTTGTTGATGCATTTATTTTTGTCAATGATCAAGCGTAGATATATATAGTTGATCGTTCATATAACACATAAATGCACTTATAGTCATTCTCGACAAGCCGTCGTCGTGTCTTGTTCCGTATTATAGGTAACATATTATATTATTATGATGTTGGTAAGTGGTACCCAACACGTTAGCTACAAGTCGCATATTTTATTCGACTAAAATTACACGACATGGCGAGTTGTGAGTGCAGCTGTGTAGTGACGTACCTACGCCTAATTAAACGCGCGAGGTTCGCTATGGTTGAACTGTAACGATATACTGTTTCGTTTATACCGTTTAAGCGTTACAGGTAGAACCACTAAAAAGTATAATTAAATTAAATTAAACAACGCACTGGATTATTTCTGTGCCATTAACATAATGTGTCGTGACGTACGCCATAATATTTTATTTTAATTACCTATACGTTTTGTTATATTATGATATCTAATGATATACAATTATTTAGTTACCTTATTTTCCGTCATTCCGTGTGAGTCTATATTGCAGTTAAACGTTCGTGGACACCCGTGTGACTGAATGATGTAATCATAAACGTTTATTCGAATCTGAAAAACGCGATTTAATCAAAGTTCACACCGTGGTATCCGTTCGTATAATTATTGGTGACCACGTGATACTCGGGTACGTATTTAATTGCCGAAAACGCTGGACTTAAACGTCAGCGCCGACCGGTCAAACCGTATTACGTCAAATTCGAATCGGCTCGTGTGTCAAAAATCTAAACGTTCAATTCTCAATATTGAAATAGGTAGTTCAAACCTCTTTCGTTTTTGAAAATCGACCTCCAGCTACTATCAAACGATTGGAATCGTAGTTTTAAATGCAATATAACGACGAATTAATTGACACACGCAAGACATATTATTCACCACGTCGTGAACGTAAATCTTATATTACGCAGGTAGACGACTGGTAGTTGTCCATTCCACCAAATACAATCATGAAGATCAAAACATTTTAAAGATAGCGTCTTATCGAAAAATATTCCTAATTCTAACTTTTCGACTTTCGTTAACTATTTTCACCATGAAAAATAAAATGCGCGACGCCATTTAAATTTAGGTATCTATATTTTATACCTACTCTACAGTAATATTATATCCTATATACTTGATAATTTTGTATTATCACATACATATAGTGAACTTTTTATGTAAAATTACTAAAATATATTTTCAAAAACGTTTAAGTACAAAAATAGCTTTCAAGTTTCTAGTTAATATTGACAAGGCATAAAAAATGTTAGATATTTATTCAAAACGCACGGCCGTAGAAAAGTTCGGACAAATTCTTAAAAACAATATATTATTATGTACGATATTGCGACTTATGTTATTGCAACGATTATAAATGTAGTTTTTCTTATTTCTTTATTAAAATGAGTCAACATGAAGAACATTATGACAAATTTGAAGTTTGAAAATTGTATAATACATAATAAACGGAGTTAAATTTCATTATTTTCATTCCACTATAACGTCAACACTTAGCGATTCTGCTATATTTTGATAAAGCTAATAATTATTGTCATAGTTTTTTAATTCCTTCGTAATATTTTCTATCATAATAAATTTTTATTTGGAGACACGACCGTAGCAAATCAAATTATAACTTACTATTTCGAAACTGCGTGGCCTTTACAAGTCAATTAAGTATTCCATAACCAAATTTGTTTTTAATTTATTTACGATGTCCATAATGGAAATATTCTGTTTTTTATTCGCTGGTAATATGATAATAATTATTTTATGATTTATGAGCGGAAACTTGATTAAACCGATGGTTCATCGAAACTCTATGTTGTTATAATCGAATCTGAGATACTTTAGTGAATTTTAATAAGCACCGAGTGGATTGGGTATCTGATTTTGATTAACTCAAATAAGTACATAATTAAAATAGTTTTTTAATAGCTTTATAGTCATCGTACTCTCATACAATAAAAAGATATTCCGTGTACCTGTTTACAAGATCGATTTTTTCCCTTTCATTTCTCGCTGGTTATTATTATTATTATTACTGTCAATTTATTTATTTTTGTCTGATTGTTGTATCAGAGTAATGGCGTAAGAACCACTTTTTCAAATCTAAAAAATCAATTTACTATTTGTTGTTGTTGTTTTATGAATCAAAGACGAACAACCAATCAGACGTTATACCTATAATACAAACGCTACATAAAAAAATACGTTTAAATGTACACTTGTATCAACACCATAATATTTATTTCAGTTGGTGCATACACACCCCTCTTCTTTTATTACCCAAGTACCTACCTAACAGTGTTCTGACGAGTCGTAATTATTCGCATATTAATTACTGGTAATTAAAAAATGCATAAAAATTTTTTTTTCATATTGCGTAAAATAAAATAATGAGGTAGGTATACCCATAACAGTTAATTAGAATATAATTGTAATTATACAAACAAATTGATAAACGTATCATTGTTTTTTTTCACTACGTTTTGTTATTACGTTTAATTAATTGTTAAATATTTTTAATAAAAAACTCTTTTTTTAATGTTGAACTATTATTGAGATTTATTACATCTACCTATAATGTTGATATTATTTTTTGTAACTGAAAATACAATATTTAGAAAAAATAAAAACGCAGGGGAATAATACTCGTATACTATATATTATATATATTATAGTTTTTAGGATAATGCATAATATTTTCTTATCTATACGTTGTAATATTATGTCTTGAACTTTTTTCTCTCTATTTTGCATCTCAATGTTTGTGTAAATATTTATGTATATGACATTTAAAGTAAAGAACACAAATTTAAAATTAATTTATGTCTCTTAACATTAAATTGAAACGTCATTCGTAATTTATTAATATATTAATATACCTACCATAATATTTTTTTAAATAGATTTTGCATTTTTCTTTCTGAGAAATATGATATTTTTGTATTATACGACAATGGGGTTGAATAAAAACATTTTTGGAAATTTAAACAAGTAATAAATAATTTATATCTTAGAACTATTGAGGTGGAAGTGATAAATATGTTATAAATAATATTATTAATATGTGTTCGTTGGTGTTTTCTTGTCTGAACTGTCCAAAGAGTATAATAAAAACCACCTTATTCAGATCGATGTACATTATTATAACACGGTGTATCTAATGTATTTGTTGTACTCATTGTTTTTTAGTTTTCTTTAAACTTGATATACAAATTAAATGTTTTAAATTTAAATGTTTTTCAAATATAATCAAACAATTAAAAAAAAATGATATTAAGTAGGAAGTGTTGATTTCCCTTAAACATTAGGTGGTTAAAACTTATACCTATTTTGATTCATCACATTAATTATCACAGCCTTTCTAAATGTAGATAGTTCACTGATTAAATAATTTATAATCAAAATAGCTGTACTAAATATATTTCACTAATTACTACTGCCAGCTTTCATTAATACAATAGTAACATAAATTCGAACCTTATACGAAATAATATGACGTATAATGTATTAACGTGTCCGAATGTGAAACAAACGTTGTTCTCCATCACAGCAATGTAGCTGTTTTGCCTATACGATTCGCCATGCAACACATTGAAATGGTAAAATCTACGACGAATGTCACAGTTAATTCCAATTGGCCATAAATTCGAATTGTTCTACGGGTCCTAGACGATATTTATAATCAGTTTTCCGTCTCAAAAAGAAATGGTTATATTTTAGTTGTTATTTGTTCGCACAATGACTAAAATTTAAAATTCATTTTCGATAGTATATGTCCAACAAAGTCCGCATGTGGACTATGAAGTAATAATATAACATGTTACATGATTTCGACTCATTTTAAGATATTATAATAAAGTTCTATCTGGTGCCATAATTGAAACGATATGACCCACCGATTCACGATTGATTTACACCAACAAGTGCTGGAAGATGTCCAAAGGTCGATTCTACAGGTTTGACACGTAGTGACAGTTGGTATTGAATACGACAGGTATCAGAAGCTATACTAATAATGACATAAATTTATGGTATAGTAACTATACAGTGTAAAGTACATAGTTTTGAGTACACTAATTACAGTGTGATTGAGCCACTTTACCAAATACACCGAGTATAATTACCTATTATAATGGTGACATTCGTTGTAAAAATACCATGTAGCTGCAATATAATATAGCTAGTCTATAATTTATAAAGAAACACATATTATTTTATTCTATTTTATCGAAATACGTCACATTACCCGTTGCGCAAAAAAAAATAAAAAAATACCTTGGCCATAGATAATAAAAAAGTGGATGTGCCCATTGATATAATGACGTTTGCCCGATGACTAAGTGAGAGCTATAATAAACCATAAGGGAACAGCGTGCATAAACATGGTTATCAATAATAATTTACATCAACAATAAATTATATTAATTTTATCACTAGAAATTGTTTCTGAACCACCGTTTTTTTGCCAATAACCTTATTATAATAACCACAGTTAAACTATAGCATTCTCTACGAGCACAAAGTTTTTCGTGTATTAGCAGGGCCCATCCTTTTCTAATAGTACCTATCTATGACTTACATGTTATTTGTAGGCGCCGCACTGTAAGCGCACTTGTTTTATTATTTTATATATTACTCTTATCGAATGTCTTAGGTAGGTACTTGATTAAAATAATGAATAGATACGTCCAAAAAAATACCGGTATAACTTACCCAATTTTGTTTTTGTTGTCTACCGAACTCTGAATATTTTTAAACTTACACTAATTGTTTTATTTCCGTTTCTTCTTTTTTTTTCGCCTACGCTCCAGGTTAGTGGTTATGAAATATATAATAATATTATAATAGGTATCATGTTATAAAAAAGAAACACTCAAAACTTTTTGGTCGACTGCAAATAACAAAATACCTATAGTCTATCGATGGTTTTTATATAATTATGTTGATAAACGTGCCATCGTCGATATAATATTGTCAATATTCGAGTTGATGTGAATCGTTTTCTCGACAGACTTGCGTCCGGATTATGATAGGTACATCTGCACTGTCGTTTGACTGTTTAATACACATAATAATTTTATATTCACCTTCGTCGCGTACGTCAAAATCATGTTTCGTGTAGTTTTCAAAATAATTATACTCAGACAGTGTCACGGTGACGAAAACCATTCTGCAGTCGCATCAAACACTAATCGCGAATGCAGGCGTATCGATCATCAGCCTATCGGCTGGTTGTAGTTTTAATTTAATTGATATTGTAATAAATGATAATGTTTCGTTTTAAAAAGTAAAGAAATAAATCGTCGTAAACTGCGTAGGTAAGCGTGTTTTATTTTTTATACAAAAAATATTTTAAAGCGTTCTCTCGTTTTCGAGCCAATTATTTTTAAATTAATCGTATTGGTGTGAAAACAGTTAACGTGCGGATAGGTATTGCAATATAAAATATGTTGCCATTGATTAAAAATACTATTATATCATAGTTAATATTGTTCAGTGGCTATATTTGCACGTTAATACCGTTATTGATTATAACTACAAAATGTGTAATTAAAAAAAAAAAAAAGACAAGCACTCAGTGGTCATACGGGTAAAATGTTTACTGTACAATACAATAATTTAATCAAATATTTTTTTCTGCGCTTTTGTATGTTACTGCAATTACATTTTTTGCGTCGAAAGAGCTCACTTCAAAAGTTCCATTTATCTGCTATAGTCGCTATACGAATATTGTAACTCGTATTTTTAGAATTTCTATGTAATTATATATTATTATATTATCGTTCTGAAACAATTCATAAAAATTAAAGGAGTGGATGGAGTCAGGGTGGAGCGAGTAGAAGTTATAAAGAAAATTAAGCAATCACGATCTCGTCCATCACGAGTTCCGAATTGTTTTTCGAATGCAATAGTTTATCATTGATTTTAAATTAATAACATAAACGTATGGACTTCAGGTAGCCAACTCGGTAACATTACTCCTATGTATCATCAGCATTGTTTTATTTTGTCTTATAAAAGTAATGGCAATCGACCACAATATAGTAAATAAATATTCTGACAATATTGATAATGATTTTTAAATAATTTTTGTACAAATCAGGTATAGGTATATAAGTAAGTACTATAATATTATATTACCTACCTACGCATGTTCTTGATATTTTGATAATGTCTATAATATTATTACTATTTTTTTTATTTTCAGTTAAATTTCAAATCACTCATTTTTTTCATAAATAAATTAAATTGATATTTATTGCTGTTTGTACGAAATAAGATAGGTACAATTTTCATATTTTTCTACATTTTAACAATTTCATAAATCGATTTCAATCAAATTGTTTATTACCTGTTGTTTCTTTGCTTGCAGTTTTTTTTATCATTTAAAATAATTTAACAGTCTACACACAATAAATCACAACAATAACACGTAACATTGTAACACATCACGTAACGTCATAACAATTATGCCACATGATTATAATCTTACATTTATATGGTGAGGAACCTATCCATTAAAATAGCATCTCAATAGGTTACAGTTACACAAGCGTTTCCAAAGAGAAAACCTATTACAATATGTTTATATATAAACATTTTGCTGTGAATGGAATGAACATTTTAATATTATGATCATTGTTGTTTTTAATATTGTATTGTTATAGTTTGTACATTTACATGTAGGACCCACATTGTAGGTATAGTGTCGTATTCAAACAAACATATTATTTTGTAATAGTATACAATTTACGCGGAAATTTCGTTAAAGAGTAACGTTTTTCCAGCGGTTCAATATAATAATTATTATTAAGTTTTTTTTGGCATGCAAAACCATTTTATCATGCTCTCGCAGAAAAAGAATTTCTTAGATTTTCAAAAATCTTTATGGAAATCAGACCATTGTCTCAGCAATTTTAGTAATTATCATTTCATTATGCTCTTCATACAATCTCACTCACGCACACACTCTCTCTCTCTCTCTCTCTCTTTCTCTCTCTCCCCCTCTCATTCGCTCCACTCTGGTAGTCGTTCAAAGAAACCTTTGTCGACGTGTTGATTTTGGAAAACAATAATGGTTTTCAAACAACAAAACCCACATAGCTAGGTCGTCTCGTCACCTGCAAAACTTGCTTTGTTACGCGTCTCTCTCGCCGATATCGATTTTTGACGAAAATTACTGGTGACCTTTGGCTGCGTGTCTGTGTGTGTGTGTGTGTGTGTTGAGGGGGGAGGTAGGGTTAACCTACCCTGGACGCCGAATATCATCGTCGTAAGGTAGGTACTGCTCGTCGAGACCAAAATATCGTTATTTAATTATCTGTTTGACGTCGCGGAATACGCGCGCACAAAGGCTGTGTTGGATATGAGGTACATATATTTATATATATTTGTATAACTATACAGTACAATAATAATAAACCCACACAAACCGATGTTTAAGATCGCTGATGCACCTGTTTAAGACAACCCCGACTGTACTCGATAAACGGAAAAGGAATTAATCCGAGCAACTCGAATACTGCTCGATGTATAGTTTCTCTTTGTCGTCGATTATACTATGTTATTATAATATATAATAATATATTATTATACAGATATGCCAGATGTATTAGATTATAATATAATTGGCGAGATCCTTATGGGCGGACTGGCTCGGGTGGTATATGTCTGCGGGACGAAGTGGTTTTATGTCATACAGTCATACACAATCATATTATTATATTCTATATAACTACATATTAATTTTATCACAAATACTTTATAATTATATAAAATTGTATAGGTACGTATTTTAGTTTCAAATTAAGCTGCAGTCAGAACACAGCCGTATGCGTCTTGGAAACACAGTAATTAATATTATGATATTTTAGACTAAAATGTACTTATCTCTATCGTCTAATGGGTGTACAAGACAATAATTATTAATCGTTATCCTAGCACTGCTAATGATAGCTCACAAATTAACACCCACCAAACGAACACGGTCATTGATTTTATCATTACGTTTCAATAAGAAATTACCTACTGATAAACATAAACGATGATTGCATGCTCCACGCAGTCGGGTAAAATAGGGATTGTAAATTATATACTCGATTACGTCATGTTTGTTAGTTTGTAAAGTTTTGTATTCTACAAAATGTACAAAAATAAATTTATTTGGAGGAAGGGGTTATGAGGAGAAGTGAAGGTTATGTGAGTTACAGCTAAGACCGAAATTCATTTTTGCCTATGTATAAAAAAAAACGATGCTATTTAAATGTATGACAAAAATTATTAAAATTATATGACAAGTACCTAAATAATTTAAGAAATATATTCATGTAAGCAAATTCCCAAAAAAAATATTTTGAAAAAAGTTATTACGTTCCAAGTTGATTTAATCAAAAAAATATTGACATTTTAAAAAATTCTAAAAATTAAAATATTTGACTTAGATAAATGTTTTTACTATTTAAATTGTTCTTATAATCAGATTCACAACAAATTGACTATTTTGAATACTCCAAGAAAAGCTTAAATTAAATTAAAATTTTTTTATCTTCAGTGTTAAAAAAAAAATAATTTTTTGTATAATATAATAATATATTATATAATATGTGTAGCGCTAGTGACTATACATTATATGTTTATCTAAAAAAATTAAATATTGATTAGAACAAAAGTTATTCCAAAAGTCAGTTCTATCTGTTACACTTTGTATAAATAATACATATAAGTAGTACTGTGGTAGTTATAGGAACACTGCACACAATATTATATACGACATACATAACATTGTATACATAGGAAAGCAAACTACTTACAAATATTTTTTCTTTATAGTATCTATTAGAGTTTAAATCTCGTTTTCTGACAAAAACGCAATCTACAAAGTCTAGATCAGCGGTTCCCAAACTTTTTCCCATCGCGGCACATTATTATTAGTAGTTATAAGTCACGGCACACTTTGGATAAATATTATCTACTTAGTGAATAATAGGTACGTATATAATGATGTCGGGTATTATTATCGTTAATAGGTAATAATATTATTATCTCTCGATAGCTGTACTTGTATATATATATATATATATATGTATCACAGAACTGTTCTGTGTATTATACATTTTTGTCCTTCCAATATTAAATGATAATTCGTTTGGTCGTATGAAACAGTTACGTTCAAATCACACCACGGCAAGCCCAAATTTGATTGAATTTGGGTTTTTCGCACTAACAAATATTAAAAACAAGAAACGTGAACGAATTTTATTAGTTGAACAAAAAATGCGGGTGTGTTTATCGTCAATTCCTCCTAGAATTGAACTATTATGCAAACAACATCAAGCACACGTTTCACACTAAAATTTATGATTATATCTTTTTTTTGTAATTTTAAAGTTAATTTTTGTGTTAGTTATTTTTAATTGTATTATATATTTTAATATTTTGAAAAAAATAATTTTATGTTTTTTATAAAAAAAATTCAAGTTGTCGCGGCACACCTTTCAAATTTCACGGCACACTAGTGTGCCGCGACACACTCTTTAGGAAACACTGGTCTAGATAATTAGATAATTGATTTCACATGGAAAGTATTATACCTATACATATACAATATACATATCTAAGAAATGTGTAGTGTGAAAATTATATTTACTATCCTATACTTGCCAAGCGTATACTTGGTATCTGTACATTTACCTATAAATTTAGTAATTACCAATATATTAATATTCTCGACCGCTTATACTAAAAGCAAACCGAAATTATTACTAAAACTAACAGAAGGTATATTATTAATACGTAGAAAAAGATTTGTCATTATTTAAACACAAATCAGTTATCAACAAGGAAATGTCGATTCGCTGAGAATTAATCTAGTGAGTTTATTAGGAACAATATTATTAAACGTCGACGGAAACCTTAAAATCTAATATAGAAATATAACTGAATGGCAGACCAATTAAATACCGACGAAGGAGTACAACCGTAGTCAACCACTCTTATTTTCCAAATTCGATTCGACGAAACGGTTTTAATTTTGTTTTGATTCAATATAAATTATATAACATAGGTATAAATAATAATAATTAGATCATTGATTTAGTATAATAAGACTGTTGAAGTCATCGCGGTGCAATTGATTTCATCTGCAAAATACAATTATGTAATGGCAATAATATACGACGATACATCAGTTTTAATAATTAATACTTATCTGCATCGTATACAATGTACACATTTTATTCACTGTTTTTTTTTCTGATTTTTAATTTCAGAACATACTGTTCTATTACGACTACGAGAGCTGCAATAAGCCGTCCGGAGTAATACTGTTAGAAGGCAGTTACTGCTCGAAACTAGATTTTTCCAGCGGTACGTCGAAAGTCACTGGGAAAATTCATCCGGAAAATGAGGTTGGTTACGTGCGATTTTTAAAAAAAAAATTAATCGACCGCTGCTTACCCGCTATAATTTGTGATTTGTGATTTTCCAGCACTGTTTCGTCATTTCGTACAACCATCCTCAAATGCGGCAGTACGAGTTCCGCGCGTCGTCAGATACGGCTTGCAAGACTTGGGTGAACGCTTTGAAGCAAGCCAGGTACTATGTAAAACTGATTAGTTCGCTTATGGTCAGTGCTCGAATTGGGAATCGTTAAGTAGAGGAAAACATGGTTGGGGTACGCAAAAAAAAAAAAATTGGTAGAGGAGCTCCGTCCCCCTGCTCACCATCCCAATTCGAGCACTGCAGTGAGTTATTATAAGGTTAGCCTGTTAACGCAGTGGCGTCATTCGAAGAGGGATATGGTGGTGAGCATTTTCCCGTGTCAGATTTTAAATTCAGACGAGCCGTGGGTCGTTACTGATAAGACATGTCTTGTTTTGATAATTTTGAGGAACTGTAAACAGAAATTTTCGTGTACATGGTAAATTATTGTCGCAATTTGATAATTGATATTTAATATGGTTGGAATGTATATACACGCGTGGGCGTGGGCGTGCACATCATAAGAAATATGTGTGTAAGTAAACTGATAATTTTTTTTTTAAATTGTGATGAACTGCTACAGATGTGCAATTTTTATGAATATATTTTAATATTTTTTTTTTTGAATACATGCATTTTTTAATCATATTTGTGAAATTCACGGACGATCCCTACATTTCTGTTCAGATGAGAAGGAAACATGTATTGTGTAAAATTTCAACTAAACGCTATAGGTGCACTATATTATTAAAAATGTCCACCCAACCGCATAAACAATTTCATAAGCTCGTCCAAACGCGAACCGCTTTACTCATATTATATAATATTACATAACAAAATAGGTAGGTACAATGACACATATTTACAAAAGATTTGCATTTGTACAACCACAAAAATATCATTATCGTATATGATTATAATATACATAAGTATAATTTTATTTCTAAAATGACTTTTCATTCTAATGCTAATATATCAACACGGCAAAAAGTCTAAAAACAAAACGATCGCTATTAAAATCTGTATCCATTATTTCAAAAGAACCTCCGATATAATTTAATATTTTTACATATTTTTACATTTAACATAGCTATCACCAATCGTATTTAGCACTGCTATTTAATTTGTATAGCTTTCTAAAAAAATCTAAGATTACGGTACCGATGTATAGGGTAGGTACCTACTATATATTTTATTTAGACCTCATCCCCCTTTAACTACTTTTTCTTTAAAAACTGTACATAATTCTATAACATATTTTTATAATATATACCTACATGTATGTTTTACACTTATAAAATTATGTAAGAAAGCAATATTGTATATCGAGATGAGAATTCAACTGGATGTTATAGGTTGTGTGCAAAGCTAGTGGTTTTTTTCCAATTGTATGGGCTGATCAAAACTTGTCCGCCCCCTATCAAAGACTGAAATGACGCCATTGTACTTATATCATGATAATATACAGCCCGAAAAATATTACATAATGTTACCTATATTATTATCGTTGGTTCTCGCCGTTTCAGTTTCAATAAGTTGCTGCTACAAAAAGAAGAGCTCGAACAACGGCACTTGCATTTGCTACAGGTCGTCGAGAGCGAAATGACTGCAAAATGGCAGTACGCCCAACAGGTCGATGAATCGGCCTCAGAAATCAAAAAACTACGCGCAGAAGTAAAACATAATATTGTAAACGAATTATTATTTCCCTGTAGTTTATATATAGTGACGTGCCCATCGCGATTATTGCGTCTTCGTTTCGCGAGGACTGCGGGACTGTTACATACGTAAATCATCAGAATTTGTTATTTTTATTCCAAAATTTCAAAAATTGTCACAATATCGATTTTGGCATAATTTTTCTGATCAAATTCATCGCGAAGATTCCAACCTTTAAAAAAACTATTCTTTTTTTCAACTGTTTCTCAATAACACTATCTCATATTGTGTTCACTGACCTTACCTAACTAAATGCCAATCGATATCAATTGGAAAAAGTTTGTAGGGTAAAACTGTTTATAACACTATAGTAATATAGGAGGGCTCCATGTTATATCTGTTAGAATTTAGTAGTTTTTACTTGTATGAATAGTGGCGTAGCCAGGGTGGGGTTTGGGTGTTTGACCCCCCCCCCCCCCCATTGACATTTTCCCTCCTAATAAATATATTGTTTATAGGGTTTGGGACTGCTTGCAAGTTATACATTTGTCTTATGAAATGGCGAAATTAAATACAAAGTTTGAATTTGCATATTTGTTTACTTTTTAACTTGAATGTACATACAATCGTCGGGAAAAATTATATTTGGATAACATTGAAAAATATCTTAAAACATATTATGTTTGGTTAGGTACAATAGACGATAATTTTGAGATTGGAAGAGGCCGAAGCCTAATACCATACTATTATAAAATTGAATAAGCTTAAAAAAAATTAAGTAAATGTTTGGGAGAGGTGGAGGGCTGTTAAAGTTGTTGTAGGAGCTTGGCTACAGTTGGCCCTATGTTCGCATATGTAAGATTTCATAAGTCTCTTTGTGATAAAACTGTGTTTAAACTATAATTGACCTCTAGATTGTAGATTGTACAAATGAATGAACATCAGTAGGTACGTATTCGTTTATCACGGTGTTCGCATATTACGTTATTCGTTATTACTTATTTATTAACCTAGTATTGTATGCCAGTATTGTTAAAAATGAACTTGTTATTTATTTATTTATTTATTTATCAGGTTTATGTACCTACTTATTTTTTAGTTTTTTTTTTACTAAAATTGCAATATGTTTTATGATTTTTCAAAAATAATATAAAAATGTCGCTACATAGTACATATATTTAAGAATATTTTGAGAATTTTGACTGCATACTTCGATAATTTTTAGTGCAACAAGTCAAGTTCTGAACCCTTAATTTATTTATGCACAAAAACTGTAAAAACTTGGTTTTAATCTATACTTAAAACGCCCCCAATTTCATAATCCTGGCTACGCCACTGTGTATGAATCTATAATATTAGACAATTCTGCTCAAATAAACGCAAGGAAATAAACTAATGCAGGCATAAGTGGTATACCTAGGTACTAGTATAGTCGGTTATTCAAACGTCGGTAAATATGTCGTGTTGTAATATAATTAGGTTTAAGCACAAAGAGTGAAGACTGAATGGGTAATATTACATATCATACTAATATTTTGAATATCTTTTTACCTGGTGTATAATCTACCGACGAGAATAAACGAAAGAAAACCGTTCGATTTGGTTTAAAACGTATTTGTTATTATGTTCTAAACGCCAACGATGGCGACAGTGTTCAAAACCACTCGACAATATCCAACTGTAAACATTTCAAACGTGCTACAGACTTCAAAGTTCAAAATCCTATTCGTTTATTTGATTAGATATAAGGCTGTTAAGTCCCTAGCACACATGACCGTGCATGATTTTCCGTTAAAAGTAAAACGTTTTGAATAACAATAATAATATTATGTATACCTACAAACAATTTTTAAAAAACTTCATATACTTACATATTTGCTTAATTATGACCGTATCATATAATATTATTTAGTTTTATTAAATCGACATCTCGCGATGTGAGACGACCGATTTCCTCACATGCATCACACGTCCCGAATACCATATGTATAAAAGTTAGCAGTCAGGTATTAAAATATCACTGGACACCGTACCCCTTTTGGGTGCCGTTTTTATAATAGGTGTTAACATTAAAGAAGGAGCTGCGACCGTTGACATCGTACAGCGGGTCCACCACCGGATCGTTCGACGGTGGGACGACGGGCACGTACTCGCGAAGACAATCCAAAGACAGCTTCATATTCTCTGACCCGACCACATTCAACGTCCAGGACTCGATCGAGATGCGCAAGATCAAGAAAGTTCAGAGTTTCTTTAGGGGATGGCTGTGCAGGAGACGGTGGAAACAAATCGTCGAACAGTACATCAAAAGTCCTCACGCCGAGAGCATGCGCAAGAGAAACAGGCGAGTACCTGTACAGCTATATTATTATAATTTAGATTATAGTAAAATAATTATTATATTAGGAAAAAAATACCGCACCTAACTGCGGTATAATACCTAATACCAGTAGGTTGTACCTAATACCAGTATTCATGTAAAAAGCGAGTTTCCAATGTATCATGATTTATATTTTATTGCAAAACGAAATCATTACCCTCTTCCCCGAAAATGCTTACTAATTTCATTCAAACGTCACACTGATTATAGTGGATTAGTATTGATTAAAATTGAAACGTCGTTCAATATTTGATTAGATGCATCACGCTCGACATGCCTCATATTATAAATTATAGTCATCAACATATTATTAAATTAATATTTATTCAATGGATTGCGGTCAATAACGTGTACTCATAATTTCAAATTATTAATAATGCTACCCGATGTTTGTTTATAATATATCCACTCCATGGATATGTGTAGGTATTGGTTACCTACATTAATATATCATCATATTTTATTTTTCAAACCCTACTGCAATGATCTCTGCTAATTTTTTTTATAATTCTCGTACTTATATACAAGCAGGTGATTATTTTATCATCAACCACTATCATTATTTAAAAAAAGTATTGACGCTTTTGAAAATATATTTTTTATATGGTTTGAATTTTTGTTACCAATACAAAACAAAGTTATTAAAACTAATTATATTTTTTACAGTTTTAATTTTGAAAATGGAATATTATTTTGTCGAGTAGAGGTACCTATTTCGATTCATAAATATCAAATTTAAGAATATGTTGTAGTTTATGAGTTATAAGTACCTATTTAAAATGTAGATGAGCGGAGTGTTGGCCCCCTGTTCTGCTCATCAAACTTTAAATACTTATAATTTATAACTCATAAACTACTTTTCCTAAATGTGAATTTATTTATCGAAATACTAAGAAAAATATTTGGCTCTCGAAGATTAAGTTGTAAATGTATGTTCTCGTTCAATAATGTAAAAAAAAAATTTTTTTAAAAACAAATCGTTTTTGTAAAATCATACTATTATTATGAATATTATTTAAAATGTAAAAAGTCCATTATATAAGCATGAATATTTGAAATGGTTCAGTATAAATTCTAGGAAAATCTCTCTACTATAATTGTCATCGTAAAAAACAACTTTATTATATAACAATTTGTAAATTGTCTTTTTTTGTCTACTCAACTGTCAAATTACATTAAATATGTGCCGAAATGTATGTAACATTTCTATTATTGCGTCATATCGACCGAAAGAATAATATAGATAATGCACGCTGTACTATATTATAATACTATACTAATAAATAGTATGTATAGGTCGGTTTGAATCGTTTGACAGACGACAGTATTATTAGAAAATGTCTTACACAATTACTACACGTCATATAAAACATGTTATTATTTTGGTATAGGTACGATAAAAGTAGCACATAAATGATGGTAAACGTCAAACTTTATTTTTTACGTGTTCGCGGTTAAGCAAAACACATTTGCGTGATAGCCATAATAATTTATGCAAACACGTGTTTGCTCACGTAATCGTCACAACTATTTCGAGTACGTAGTGGTTTTTAACCTTACATACCGCGTATTACCTACCTACTGTTTCAAAACTTACACGGCATTTGGTTATAACATAACTACACAATACAACCACAACAACAACAGAAACATAATATTATTATAGTCACTTATCGTTGTTGTATACATGCACCGCGACGAGGTTTCCCGTGGTGATGATGATGATGACGATGATGATGATGATGATAATGATGATGTTAATAATAACGATTTAATCGCGTGCTTGTCGTTTATAAATTATAATAATAATTACACGCTTATATAATAACTATCACAATGATTCGAATTTTTGTTTTCGTTTTCAAATCTCCATCTGCAGTCTGGTTTTTCGCATGGTCGAAGCCGAGGAAGAGTACGTGAGCCAGCTGGAGGTGTTGGTCACTTGTTTCCTGCGCCCCTTGCGGATGGCGGCCAGCTCAAAGAAGCCACCGTGCTCTCACGAAGACATAAGTTCAATATTCTTGAACAGCGAGACAGTGCTGTTCCTGCACCAGATATTCTACAAGGGGCTAACGACCAGAATGGAAAACTGGCCTACTCTAATCCTGAGTGAGTAATCTATATCGAGTAAATCTACAATAATAATATTGCTTAGCGCGCATAAAATACATAATATAATAGATAATACATAAATTACCTGCATAAAATACATATTATACATAATTATGCATCGATTTGGGTGACAACCAAATGGGCCGAGAAAATCTCGATGGGTCGGTCGTAAAAGTTTGGACGTAATCTTATACGATGATGTGAAATTAGTACAAATAGTTTGTAGAAAATAGAATTTAATAACTAAACCGTATACACTAACTATAACCATAGTACTATGTAGCTTAAGTAAAAATTAGAAATCATAGTACTCGGTGGGCCGATGTCTTGCGTAAAGGGTGACGAGTGACGACCATGAGTAACGACCGTAACTACGTTGCTCGACGCGTAGATCGTTCGATTATTTTTGCTAAGACGCGAATGCCTCACACACACTGCACTGGCGCCGAATGGAATTAAAACTGGCAGTTCAAATAGTTCAGTTGACCCACCCTCCACTCCAAACAACTGTGAAACGGACTTACATAATTATACCTATGGGTATTATAAATAATTTAACGATGACATTCCTGTGTTTAAATTATAGCAGAAAGAGTCGGAACTGTATACTGTATTATGTATTAACCGGCACCCACCCACCCAATTCTTAAAGCAGTTCAATTTAACTACCTGAGGTACGTTTTCGGCGTCACTGGCACACTGTATAATACAATCAATACCGTATTATAATACAATTGGGGCTATTACTAATATTATAAGTAATTTTTCATAGTTTTTGTTCGATAATAATCTAAAGTTGGGTAGGTGTAGCGTAAAAATAATATCATGATTATTACGTGGTGAAGTGTTTACTCGTCAGTTCTGGGAAAACATATACCGAGCCACTTTCGTGATTTATTATTTCGTTTTTTTTTAATAATATTATTTGCACTACGCCCTGTGACTATTATAATCGCCAACTTTTCGTCTCCGTCGTAATAATTAATAACGTTTGATATTATCATATTTTGATATGATAACCACCTGTTATATGTTACCTAATATGGGTTGTGACGTTGTGTGTTATCGATTTTCGACCGATTTTCCTGAACACAAATAATGTGACCATATTATTAAGTGGAAAGTGCCTACGAGTGTTTTTTTTCCATTGCAGTGGTGTAGTTCTCTATGTTCTTAAAAATTACTCTTACACGCTTCCAGTAACATTACACAGGTCTCTTGTTTCAGAAAAACAATGGAATCCCGTAATTTTTTTTTTTCCGTTCCATCTTGATATTAATTTTTTCCTCTTAAATTGAGAAAATATATATATAGTAAGACTTTCACGCGGCATCAAGTGGCAGTCACCATAGAAACAATCGCCCTTGCTGTGTTCGCTATTTGGTCTTCTGCAGTAATCACTAGAAACTTTTACGCACAAAACTTTACTCGGCCAAAATAAATTTGGCAAACGTATTACTTTTATCTCTCTCCCGGCCCATCTCCTCCTCTTGTTTTCATTTATTTTCACTACAAAGCTATTTTCACGTTCTCTAACACAATAATAATGTTTTATACTGGCTTCTAATACTGCCAGAATCAACCGACATAATATTATATTATAAGGTCGCCTGCACGTGTGAGTGGAATTCTACATTTCATTTATTGATTCGTCGAACATTCCCTAAACCCGTAATACTATAAAATTAAAGATGGTCCGTGGCATATATTTTAGACGTTTCGAAACTTTGCGAACTAAATTATACAGTACGGTCGACTCTCGGTATAACTGTATATTATGATCTCATCTCGACTGCCGTTAAAATTCGTTTCGATTCCCGCGAGCTTCAAGTTTATATACCTATAGGTACCAAAAGTCGAATGCAATATTTTATTATGTCGGTCTTAACTCTTAACTACGAGAAATGCACGATTTTTTTTATTTTTATGTTATTTCCAGGCGATCTCTTCGACATACTACTGCCCATGCTGACAATCTACCAGGAATATGTAAGAAATCATCATTACAGTTTACAAGTGTTGACCGAATGCAAACAAAACCCTGCATTTGTTAACCTTTTGGAACGATTGGAAAACAAACCAGCATGCCATGCACGGTCATTGGAAAACTTCTTAATAGTACCAATGCATCAGGTAAAACTTACAATATATTGGTATGAAATAATAATAATATTGTTATTCACGTGTTATTGTGTGAATTTCGCAGTAAAATCTTTGTTAAGGTATATACCCTGGACCGGTTTTTCCAATTTTCCACATTTATATGAATTTTGAAAATGGTATTTTATATTTTAGTTGCTACTTTAAGTATAACACTTTTCCACTTATATATTTCCTGATACCTATTTAAGGAGGATTGACACGGTGTATTATATCAACACAAATGATTAACTTCATAATTTACATAGTCAAATACCTTTTATTATGATTTATCAAAGTTATATCATGGAAATTTATCTCAAACGAATTATATGTATAAGTTATTTATCAGCTTTTTTAAGTAAATTATTCATCTTCTCTAATTAAATTAATGTTTTAGAACAAAAAATTTGATAGATATTCAAATCATATGCATATCACGACCAGAAATAAATTACCTAACTCTAAATAGGAACAAAAAATTATAAATCTAATTTATGTTTGGAAAAGCTATTAAAATAACAAATGTTAAGAAAATAATAGTTATAATAATATATTAAATTATTATACATTAGTTTTAAATTTTATTAGTGTATTACCTAAGTTATTCCTATAAAGAATAATGCTGGTTTGTGTTATGAAATTAAATTTTAAAGTAGGTAATAATATGTTATTTATTAATAAGTAACACCCTCGAAGGATAATGATAGATACAGAATTATGTATAACTATAAGAAAGTAAGAATACAATTTGCGTAAAAATTAAGCTAACAATATATAACTATATAAGAGTGGTATACATAACATGATAAAAATACAAGATTAGTAGGTAATAGAATAAAGGAAAAGGTAGGTATGTATATGGTAAAAAAAAAAATATGAACATTTTAGTTACCTAGTGGTTAGTAAGAATAAATCTTAGATTTTTTAATATTATCAAAGAAAAAAATCGAAGTTTGAAATGTTGGTACAAAAGATCAATATAGGTTAAGTGGACTGTATTTAACGAAATTATTTTTGCCTAAGTATTGTCATCATTGTATTCGAAACATGATTTAAATTTTTTATTTTAGTTGAAATTTGCTATTGTCTACATTTAGCAACACGTTGTTGTAGCTTTTCTTTATTGGCTTACGAATTTAGAAAATCGAAAATTACCTCTTTCAAGTACTTTCTAGAAGACTTATATTCTTTGGATTCATATAAGGCTATGTGAAACTTTTTGACCTTTGATTTTACCCAACAGAGTAAACAGAAATAAAAACACTGCAAAACCCATTACATACACAGTAAATAAAATCTGTAAAGTTTATGAAAAACATTTCTTTAAACTGTTTTTCTATCAATTGAATTTATTTTAACTTTAAATCGAAACATAATTTTTAAATAAACAGCATAAATACATTATATAAATCGGTCAAACTTTTATACTTAAACTGTATTGTATTTTATAAAGTCATTACTCATTAATCATTAATATAAGATATACTATTTTTTTTAAGTACATATAATATTATAACTGAGTGTGTGTTCTGTAAAAATAAAACTTAAATTATATTAATTCTTAAAAGCCAACCTTAAGTCATTCAATATTTTTGTTTGTAGATTCCTAGATACATAATAACTCTTCATGAGATATTAGCACATACGCCCCACGACCATGTGGAAAGAAAAAGTTTGCAAACAGCCTGTCAGAAACTGGAAGACCTGAGCAGACAAATTCATGATGAAGTTAGCGAAACTGAAAATTTACGAAAAAACCTTTCCATCGAACGAATGATTATCGAAGGCTGTGATATTCTACTAGACGTCAATCAAATATTTGTCAGACAGGGTACTTTGGTACAAATGCCAATTGCTAGAAAAAAGAGCAGGATACCCCATTTCAAAACTGAAAAAGAAGCAGTAAGACAGTGCTTTCTATTTACGAACCATATGATAATCACAACTAGGTAAGTCCAACGCTTCTACTGTGATAGCCTATAGGTGCATGGAATTGGAATTAATAAACACATATATTTGAACATTTACATTTATTTTAGGACCACTAGTGGAAAATTACATTTGGCTCCTGAAGTTGGAAAAATATCTTTGGCAGACTGTCGTTTAATAGAAGACCCTAATGATAAAGAGGACGACAATAACAATCCAGGAGACCTTGAAATTCCAGATGGAAACAACGAAGGTATGTAAAATACATTAAAAATACATACAAATATTTATGACTGTTTTCTTTTTATTCCAAAAGCTGATGATTCGGCGGGTACAAGTCATTCGAGTGATGTTGAGAATAGCGATTGTGAAGGCTTAAAATGTTCATCTAGTCCAAGTCCAAGTCCTAGTCCAAAACCACAAAATTATGATTTTCAACTTTGTGTTGATTGCAAATCGTCTACACCTATTGCAGTTCATTTGTATGCACCATCTTTACAAGAAAAAACTGCGTGGGTCAGTGATATTAGTCAAGTAAGTACAGATAATATTAGTATTAGTATTATCAAATAATTTTTTTAAATGTAATATAATTTATATGTTGAATATTAGTGTATTGAAAACTTAAGATTTGACGCAATGCTTCGAAATTCAATGTCAGATACGTCATCTGTGACAATGCCGAATTCAATGCGTGATCCAAAGCTTTTTAAAGATGACAAAGATATCAAATTTAGCAAATATTATAATTCCTGTAGGGTACGTCAAATGTTTGTTTTAAATAGAATAATTTTATTTAATGTAAAATTACCTATTAAATTTAGATTCCGCGTATTCACCATGCTACAAAAGAAAAACTGATATCTAGACTTGTGGATTTAAGGTTTTTATCAATTGATTTTCTCAATACATTTCTTCTCACATATAGAGTTTTTACTGATGGAGTTACCATTTTGGAAGCGTTAAAAAAGGTGTTTTATAACAATGAAGTAGATGCATATGAAAATATCGGACAACCTATGAATAACACGTAAGTAAATGCATAATTATATAATAATATAATTATAATATTATTTTATTATCACTTTTAGGTCATTAGATCGAAGTGAATTGCATAACAATCATCATCTCACCACAGGGGATAGAGACAGAAGACCCAGCGTTATTTCGTCAAACCGAAAGAATAGTGCCGCCAGTTCTGTATCCGGTATCCATTCTATTAAAAACGCTCACGGGAGCGTTCTAGGGTACTTACGTGTTTAACATATATTGTATTGTGATTTACAGGCTACGGATCAGAGATCAGTGACCGGGATAGAAGTTCCAGTGTGGATTATCAGCATAGTCCGAGAGGAAGAAAATATAGTTTTCGAAAACGTAAGTTTTAATAAAAATAAAAGTATTAGTTAATTACTGTTACAAATATTTCATTTAAATTATGTATTCTAGTTGAAGAAGAGGAAAGAAAAAATAAAGTAAAAGTGTCTGAAGAATACAGTTCAACTACTAGTTTATACCAGCAACCTTCACCGGGACGAAAAGTGAGCATACTAATCGAAGACACTGGTGACAATTGTCATTTAGCCCCTCCTACTATGGTTAAAGCAACTTCATCATCTAGTAATGAGACTCTGACTGGAGGTTAGAATTCAGTTAAGCATGATGTAGTTTTTTTTCTCTAAATGTTTGCCTTTTTTTAGATAACCAATCAACAGTAGTTGCAACATCTCCATGTAGCAATAATAGTAGTTCGACCTTAGTAGCTGCGACTTCTAATTGTGAGAAAAGTCTTAATGACAATAAAATCAGTAGTTTGCCAAAAGCATCTCCACCAGAACGTAAAATACAATCGCCTTCAAAAGGTTTTCCCATTCACCACGGACATGCGATCAAATTTGGGTCCATAATATCAGATGCAGCTAAAGAACTCGTAGAAAAGTAATATTATTTTACTTGAAGTAAACAAGAGTATAACAATTATTTTTACAGGTTCCATTCAGAAAAGCATTTTTCTACCCCACAACCGCGTAGGAGAAGTTGGTTCAATCACGATTGTACTCCAACTATAAGGAAAAAGAGTTTTGGAGTTTGCGAGGACGATATGGGTGGCACTGATGAAAACGGATGGCTCAGTAACCTGCATAGTGCATCATCATCAAGATCAGCTTCACTTGCAAACTCTAGCATCGCACAGGTATTTTTTATTGCTGGTACATTTATAGAACAAAACTGAACATAATAGTTGGGTTTCTGTAGTATTTCTCTAGAAGAAAATCATTTGCATGCGCTGGTGATGCTGATGGCTGTTACAGCGGAAGCATATCACAGAGAGCTAGCATGCAACACGATAGCCCTCCACTATCTAGTCGTGTCGGTGTTGTAATAACGTCATCGAGACAATCAAAAAGAAGGTAAACCTATAGTTTATATTCAACTCACATCGTCGTTTATTTGTTGTTTGTTATCTTGAAAAGCGTGGGACCAAATTATCACATAGGAACTATAGAAAATTGACTTAATAAAATGGGTCCTGCGCTCAAAACATGTATACAAACCCTCAGCTATAAAACGGTTCTCATATGTTTACACGTGTTTTGTTTTATTTTTGTGTTCAGAACTGGAAGGCCGGAGTTTTGGTAAGTGCTGTGGATATGCACAATGTGAGAGGTCTGACATTTGAAAATCGGCATAGCTAAAGGGGTTTTTATTCAGTTTTATTTTTGATTTCATATTTCTGCATGAACCTATCACTTACAGACTACATATACTATTTTGCTGCTCTTTGAAAACTTTAAAAGCTAATATTGTTATAATACTTAGTACTCTCCCACACTGTACAGAACATTTGGTTTTAGCACAAAATGAACCAAATAGTATTTATAAAGGGTCTTCCGGTATTTTAGAATGATTAAAGGAGGAAAATAATATATGCATGGACTCTGACTAGCAGTTAGATAAAATGTTTGATCCACACACCCTAGTAGTGATAATATATTTAAAGTTCTGGAGCTAATACTATACTTAGTTATCCCAATTGGTCCCGCAGCCACCAGAACCATTTAGTTATAACTGCTCATCCTTCGCTGTGTAACGGCCAATAAAAAGCCAGCCAATCCAGACTAATAGAAAGTAGAGTTTAACTTTTAAAGAATGTAAAAATATTATTGCCGTATAAATAGTTTGAGTTTGTTGCTGACAAAATAGAGAACACCTGCGACTCCTGGGAATGTTTCCGTGCACGTGTTATTCATTCAAGTATCATATTAAATCGATTCTATTCCCTTTTCCTCGCAATCGAGGCATATGCACATTTCAATCAGTATACTCTTCTTTTTATTATTATTTTTTTTTTCTTAAGACAACACCCCAATCAAAACAATGCTCTTCAGCGCCTATAAACATTAATATTTTTAATTCAGTATTAATTAAAAGTTCAACACAAGTGTTTCTAGCCGAACAAGTAAAGTTTTACTATACTAACAGTGACAATAACACAAATGTGTTCTTTTATTCAAAGGAGCAGCACGTCTACTGCTGCTGCAGCGTTTGCTATCGCAACGTCAGCTTCGAGTAACCCTCGGGAACTCTCTCCATTACATGATCAAAGATGTTGTTCAGTAGAACGAAAAAGAAAAGAGTCTGTAATGTCCACTGCAGCTACGATGCGGGTGTTAAATGTCTTAAAACATTGGATATCAAAACACCCACAAGTACCCTATGACAAATTTAAACACGCCGTGTAATTACTAATAAAAATTAACAAAATTTTCAGGATTTTGAAAATGAAACACGTCTTAAGAACATGACTATAGACTTTTTAGAAGACATACTCTTCAGTCCCAATCTTTTACCAGCCGAGCACAAAATAGCTGGTCAATTACTTAGATTACTTACAATGGACGAAACAAAAAAACCTACTGTCGACCTAAACTTGCTGTTGACTCCATCTCAAGTACGTTGATAATTATTTATGAAATTGAATTTTTTTTTCAAAAGTTATCTACCAAACAATGGCCATAATATATACAAATTTTTTACTATTGAATTATTAATAACTCATAAGCCCAATAAGTCTATATGTAAAATTATATTTTTAGTAAAAGAAAATGTAATTATCAATAATTTTATCAATTTTATCCTTGTACATTGTACACCTATACATTGTGTTATAATGTACCTACCTACTCTATTATATTATTACATTTAATTTTGCATTATAAAACCAACATTAGTATTACCTATTGTTTATGATATTTGTGTAAAATATTTAACAACAAATTTAAGTAATATTGTATATAAATATTTATTGAAAATATTGTACCAAAACTATAAGTCAATTTAAAAAACTTTAAATTATAGATTACTGTATAGGTACTAAAATCACACGTTTATATCATTGTTATTTTCAGATTCCCAGTTCTGAAAATATCGACACATTGTCTGCATTAGAAATTGCTGAACAAATGACTTATATCGATCATCAAATATTTATAAGAATCCAAAGCCAGTGAGTACAATTAGTTAAAAACTCAATGCCAGCGTAACATATTTTGTCGTCTCTATCTTCCATATTACTACTAACGACTACTTATTAGTCGTTCCCTACTTATCACGTACTTCTCTCTTTGTAGCCATGGGTACTGTTTAAATTACATACGGATGACACTTTACAAAATGTATTATATAAGTATAATTCTAGTGCTCTGCATAATAAGATATTTCAATATCATTCATTTTTAAACAGTTATAACCTTATTACCACTTAAATTTAATAACTGTTAACAATGAAGTACCTAATTGCAGTAAACAATAGTAGTTTCTTTAATGTTTTAATTAGACTATAAAAAAAGCCACATAGCTAGTATAGCCAAATGGCGCTAGAATAAAATCTTAATAAATAATTTAAAAGGTCATTATTACCGTCTCTATATTTGAGAAATTTAGCCACAAACTGAGAAAATATTATACGAATATTGGATTTGCTGTGTTATAGGTATGAGTTGTAATAATTATTGTAATTTTAATCATTAAATATTCTAAATTGAGTTTAACAGATTAGAAAAAAAATCTGAATAAATTGAGTGAAGGTTCTTGGACATAATACGAATTTTTAGTTGTTGTCAAAAAAAACAAAAGCATAAAAAATCATTGGATAAACATTTTAGACACGCCATGCTTTGTGCATGAAAATAAATAAATATAGTTATTCTTTGTCCTACCATTTAAAAGCATATTTATCAATTATTATTATTAGTGACACAGATAAATACACTAGGTACTTATTTACATATGAATAGTGATGTATTATTACCTATAGATTTTAAATGATAGTTTCAACTTAAAATTATTTTAACTCTTAAAAAGTTAAAATAAAAATACCGATGATTGATAATTTGTTACACTTTTCGTTTTTGGGCTGTTATAGACATTATAGGCACCTTATAACATTATAATCTATGTGGCTATGTATACAACGATAACCATTTGTACATTTTTGGTAGAAAATATAATATTATTTCCTTTTAAATTGTATTTACAAACAAATATCTATTTCTGGCACATGGTGTATTGATTTTTAACATGTATTTTACCAATCAGTTCTGTACAATCTACCTATATCACCAGCGCTAATAAATTGACTTAAAATAACAATATTATAACTATAAGCTTAACAAAATATCAAATTGCACTACAACAAGAGTGAACCTATATACCATTCAGACCATTTATAATATGATGAATAATAAAGAATATTTTTTTGAATTGATTCGGTCTGAAGTCATATAATATTATGTTCGACAATAATATAATTGTAAATGGTAATAATAATAATGATAATATCATGTTTTAAATTCAATACACAATTTTCACAGATAGAATTAAATTTGATCAGGATTTGGTTTACAAAACACGTGCCGCAAAACTCTATAGTGCAAAAATTACAAATTTTTATGCATAATATTATATTATATTATATATAAAATATAAGAAAAGCATTTTTCATGTTTGTCATATATTTAGAATGTATCAGTTAAGGGAAAAGTAGGATATTCGGGCATTGCATATGCTCCAACAGTTTGGGCAATGTATGGATGATCATTGCAATACACAAATCGTTCATACATTTGCCGAAAATTGCTTAAAAAAATCATTATTGCATTAATCTACGCGCGTTTTTCCAGGGAATTTTTCGGCCGTGCGTGGATGAAAGACGACAAGAACATAAAAGCGCCTCACATTATTCTAATGACTAAGAGATTTAACGAGTTGTCGCAGCTGGTCGCTTCAGAAATAATGCGTAAGAACAATGTGGCTTCAAGAGTGATAGCAATAGAAAAGTGGGCCGCGGTGGCCGACATATCTAGGTGCTTGCATAATTTTAACGGAGTCCTACAAATATGTTCGGCTTTTACCAATAGTTCGGTGTTCAGATTGAAGAAAACGTGGGAGAAAGTTTCAAAAGCTGTGAGTTGATGTGTTTATAGTGTTTATAGTATTTATACCACTGACGTAATAATAATAAATAATGAAAACAATACCTACTAACGTTTTATTTCGTAAATAACAGTTGTAAAATATGTTAATAATATTTGTTAAAATTTCGCCTTAAATAAGATTTAGAAATGTATTCATGTTTTAATTGCGCAAAAGTTTCATATATTTTGTCAGATTAATTTAATTACAACTTGTCAGTGAGCTTTTGAAATTATTTGTTCTATATATTATGGCTTATTTTGTTTTTAGACAAAACTGTCAGTTCAAAAACTTCAGATAATCGTCTCGTCTGACGGAAGATTCAGAAACCTTCGCGAAGCTCTGCACAGATGCGATCCACCGTGTATTCCGTACTTGGGGATGTACCTGAGTGATTTATCGTTTTTAGAAGAAGGGACTCCCAGTTTGGCAGATGACGGTCTACTTAACTTTTCAAAATTGCGTATGGTGAGTACAGTACCTACATTAAAAATGTATCTTTATTTTATTTGATTGTGTCAGTTATTAGGAAAAAGCATTCCATATTATATTGTTGCAATACTTATACAGGTATTAGTTTTAAGAAATAAATTCATTGTATTAGGTGAGAAAATTCGAGAACACTGCTGTAGTCAATTATTGTCGTTATCTAGTAGTGAAAGGTTTAGCTTATACATCCCAATAGTGGTAATCTGCATAGTATAACGAAAAATAATATGAAAATCAGGAAATGGAATAATACTTATTATTATGTTAGTAAAAATGGTAAGATGCGAGACGCATGAGTCTATAACGTGAGTGACAATTTGGCCACCCCTGGCCTATACTGTGCTTACTATAACAGTAGACACCTATATATATTATATACCTACTATGTATAATATATTAATATTATATTATGACTTAGATCCGTTATTGGTACTATTAGTGTAACATGCCTATTAAATCTAAACTATTGTATTTATACAAAATTATAAATTGCTTTGTGACGTGGATAATAGGTAGTATATGTATATAGGTATAGCCGATATGTATAATAATAATGTCAATATGAGACATATACTTCTTATCCCAACACTTCTGTCTTACAAGAACGTCTATGAGTAAATATCTCTTCTTCTCGATCACTCTTTTTTATACATAATATTGTTATACAGTGAAACTTCTGAAAACCGGACACTATCGGTCGCGGAAAATTTGTCCATTATTCGGAGGTGTCCGGTATTCAGATGGCTCAGATTGTAGAAATGTTGTAGTTGGTTCCCAATAAAACGTCCTCTATTGGGAGGTGTCTGCTAGAGGAGCTGGTTTCACTGTAATATTAATTTTTTTCTTATTTTGTCGTTCAGATCGCGCACGTGGTACAGGAAATCCGCCGGTTTCAGCAAACGCCGTACAAGATCGACTTCCATCCGAGAGTGGCCAACTACCTGTTGGACACGTCACTGCTCTTGAACGAGGACGAGCTGTACACCAGGTCCTTGGAGATCGAACCTCGGCCGTCCAGGCTCAGCATCACGACGCTGTCGAACTCGCCTCTCCACGGCGGCGGTAGCAGCCAATGACGGCGGTTCAGCGCCAAGAGGAATAAAACCACGTGCTTCAAGTGAACGATCGATGCGACTGACACCCGCCCACGGGCGACGGCGGCGAGCGAGTGCAACTATTTAATATGATAATAAATTATAGTAATAATAATCGTCTTCAATATTATCATTACCACGTTTCACTACAACTGCGGTATAATAAAATTATCAATCGTACGGTGACGAATGCCTAAATCATTAGCTGCTATATAGTCACTGCGCCAGATCTAGGGTGCTGCAGAATGAGAGAGAGAGAGAGAGAGAGAGGCAGACAGATAGTCAGGCAGACAGAGAAGAGGATCTGTTCTCTCGTCTCCGACGACAATCGTCATCGTTTCTCATCACCCCGACACGGTCGCCACTGTTTTCTCGCCGCCGCCGTCGCCCCTCTCCCACCGGAAGGAATATTATTATTATATCTATTCCCAGTGGCGAGCGAGTCTTCCGCGCGCGATTAGCGAATACAATATAATAATTTATTATATTAATTATAATGTCCTTCCGGCGGGCCGTCCCGCTCAGTTTACGAACTATGCACAATGAGTAGATAGGTAGGTAGTAGGTACCTAATACCTATTATACATTTCCGCTTGGCCAAGCTGGCTCTACTGCGCCACCGCTATCATAGCTGCTTCAAAATTTTTAATGCGTTATCTAAATCGAGTGTATTCACGACTTTCGTGTTCTTCAGTCTATCACTTGGCGCATATTCGCAACGATGATGACATGCTATTTTAATATCATCGTCGTGTCATACTTATGACGTTTTTTTGTCTTCGAATTTTTTTGTAATTTTGTCTTCCAGACGTTGGGAAAAACTGGCACTGGCACTGCAATAGCGACGATAGATTTATTATAAGTTATAATATTATAATACGTCGTACGCTAACAATAGTATATTGTGCCACATAGGCATTTTTATCCGATTCATAGACTTTTTTTCTGTTACATTATTTTCTTTTGTTTTAACAAACACGGCATTCCATATGTGTACCTATAATAGACATCGTTCGTTAAGCGATTCGGATGTAATAAATAGAAACAACACGTACGAGCAATATATATTGTACACGTGAAGTCGTGTGACACTTGTATGATTGTTATAATTTATAGGTATTATATATTATTATAATCAGTTGTCCGATATACATTTTCAAAACGTTATCGGAAAAGTGTTATATACTTACCCGTCTTGCCGTCGACGACGTCACAAACCGAAAGTGGGCGGCAAGATGGAAATACAAAAAATAAAAATTATCGTACTGAACAATCAAAATATATTTTAGACAGTAGAACAATTTATCGTCCTTAGAATAAAATAGAATAGTATAGTGTGCCGCCCTTCGTTTCCGTGTATAAGAACTCGGCTTCGATTATATTTCTTTCGTTATTGTTAATCCGTTAGTAACCTTCCCAACCCCACAGTCGGGGTTACCGCGTATACCGTGGTATACGCGGTATTTGACTTTTTATAATCGGTCATATTATATTATATTACACGAATCGAAATATGTGCCGAAATATTATGTACCTTCTTGCGGTTTTTGCTCAGACAATTAATATAAAAAAATGCGTTTATTGCCGACTGGAATCACGTGCGACAGATCACTTTTCGATTGGTTTTAATAAAATTACCGAAACTGTGTGTGTGTGTGTGTGTAAGTGTGTGTGTGTGTGTGTGTGTGTGTGTGTGTGTGTGTGTTTATTTCCAATATTTATATAATTTATAGTTACCTATACGTACGTATGTGTTGAATCGTTAAAGATATAATATATTTGTTTTGAGAGTCGTCACTTATTATATAATAATAACTATTAATATGTAAGGAGATGCGTTCGGTTATTATTATTTATATTTATTCATTCTCGGTCATTCGTCGGTGTGTTTACGGTTATTGGATATCGTTTTTCACAATATTTGTGCACAAAATGTATAGAAAATAATTATCAATACAACAAGTCCAGCTCATCGTCGAATGATGACGAATAGGAGAAACATTTATTTTTCTAAACTATAAGTTGTATACTGTTTAAGACTTACCTATGCCCACATTTTTCCCAATTGCCAAATTTTTCTCATTAACTATACGTAACTAATGAAATGAATATATGACAATTTATTTGTGTGATACGAGTTTCTTTCATATTTACTCTTCTTTTTCTATATACTATCTCTCGCCATCGCATTATATATATATAATAATGTATTTGATATATTAAAATATGTATGTAATGTACATATACAAAGTTTTTAATATATTATATTATTGTATTTTAACTATATTATATGTACTTACTTGATTCAATGATTTTAATGTAAATTCGTTAGTTTGTTGATGTAATTTTTTTCCTATTTTGTTATTTAAATATTTATTTTCTGTACTATAGGTGTAACAATAATAATAAATTTAAACTATGTGACACGTTCAATCGCTATATAAAAAAAAAAAACTGTATAATATTACATTATATAAATATTTATTTTTCTCATAAATGACAATCACCTATAGACGCGGTACCTAAAAACAAACATAAATTTGTGTACCTACTGATTGATTAGATTACATGGTTTTAAAGGATAAATATAATATATGAATCATTGTTACCTATATATATTATTATTATAATGTTTCAAGAAAAAAAAAATATGTTTAACGAATTTTCTTACACTAACATATCGTCAGTGGAGTTTGATCTCTGTTTTAAAGGCTTAAATTGTATTATAATATTATAATATTTCATTATTATTATTATTATTATTATTATTATTATTATTATTATTGTTGTTGTTCTTATATTATAATATCGTATTAATATAGACTTAAATGAAACAAAACTGGACGCTTAAAAACATAATAATATTAAGTGGATGCATCGCATGCGTAATATGATGTGCTTCGATCACTGAAATGCTGATTATGTTTTCTTGCAGTCTTGCTGTCTAACGATATGATGATATTATTATGCGAATGGAATTTTTTTTTCACTCAGTCGTTATCAAAACTTTTATTTATTATTATTGATAGGTACTGTGATCAAATTTTTTTCTCATGATCTAACTTGAAAAGTTTGTGTGTGTGAGTGGGTGTGTGTGTGTGTGTGTGTGTGCGTATGTGTGTGACGCCATTTTATAACCGTTTGCAGTTAAATAAGTTAACTTTCAAATATGTGCCAAAATGTTAAAATATTTCATGTTGTGATTTTTCAAGAAACTTCTATAATTCCATAAAGATTTATTATTATATAATATAAATACTTATATAGGTGCAAGTGGTGGTTTTCACTTGAGAAAATCAGGGAGTTTATTAATTAACGTTCGTTGTGGTGTACTTAATTATTATGCGCAATGCGAGTAATATATATACATACAAAATACCTATATATATCATATATTGTAACGTAATAATGATAATAATAATAACAATATCGATTCGTTGTAAGTCTCTATCGTGTTTTTCCTTTTTATTTGTGTTCCATTTAAATATGATTATATGCACCCGTTTGGTTTATTTTTGTTCTAAAAATCTTAGTATATAATAATATTAATATCTGTTGTTAATTATATATATATTATATTATAATAATTATTGTTGTATCGATTTCTTCGTAAATATTACGACAAAGAGTTTATGTCATTGTTCAATAAGGTATTTCGGTTGTTATTAAATTTAATGATCTATATATACATTATATTTTACGTGTTTTTTATTCGTTTATTACGCATTGTCAATACGTCATTAGTGCTTAGTAATATAACTAAACATTTTTTTTTCCAGTTACACATAATATTATGATTTCCTGTAACACTAAATGTTACGTTCTTAACAGTGCACTTGTGAAGTAGGTACCTACCTATTTACCATTTTTTTACATCCATTATTATGAAACATTGAAATGTTCTACATAATATAATATGTGTTATACAAATATTGTGAAGATTGGATATAAAATACTTTTTGTTATGATGATCCTATTTATAGCACTGTGAAATTATTTATTAAATTTTTGAGTTACGACCAATGTCTTCAGCCCATGAGAGTGCTATATAATATCAACATCATAATTATTTGTATTATTCACGATCGTTCATCCGTCCGAAATGAACTGGTGGTTTGAAATTGACGGGAAAATTGAAATAATATCGTTTACCTATTATAGCCTATAGGTACATCACCAGGGCCGGATTGGTTAGGCGAGCTACCGAGAAAATCTCGGTGGGCCGCTTAAAGTTTGGGCCGGTCGTGTGAGTGTTGAGTGAATATAAACTCTTGTTTAAAATACGATTGGCCACCTATAGGCGTATAATAGCTACTAATAATTTTAGACGTAATTTTGAGCCAGTGAATATGTTAAATGAGCCGCTTAGAAGTGAAAATCTCGATGGGCCGATACATACCAATCCGGCCTTGTACATCACCTTCTTTCATAATAAGTAACAAAACGATAGGTAATGTAATAATATTATTAAACAGTAATAAAGTATTACTGCAGCGATTTTTTATACGATTTGATTGGCATATTCTGTCAGTCATTATTTTAAGAATGCGCTTTAGTATTATGTATTATGTTTACACATCGTTTTTCTTATTGTTTGAAACATTTTTAAGAAGTTTTTAAATGCTGAGAAGAATGATAAAATTAAAAAGAAAACGAAGCACAAACGTTACATACAATATATTGATTATTCATTGACCATTGGCTATCGTTACACAAGGAACGACAACAAAATATTCACATGATATAATATAGGCACCTATAGTTTATATTTATCCACTTATTTTCTATATTTTTTAGACAAAAAGTCTTAACATGAACAAAGGGCTATAGACACTATAGTGTGTCCAGAGTCCGACCGAGACATATCCCGAAAATGTTCATTTGATTATCAATATAATACTTAAATTTTATTCAATATTTATAATTTAATAATAATTTATATTACGCCTATCTGAGATATCTCCCGTTTTTGTCATTTATATTTATTTAACGCTGAGATTTTAAATGTTTAAAATATTAAAGAAATAAAACAAGGGTGATTTAATTTATAAATATTTAAATTATAATTTTTTGTTAACATTAAATAAAATTATTATTAACAGTTTTACAAGTTTACAACAGATTTAATGGATTCAATCGTTGCTTAGTACATACAGGCTACAACTTTAATTGTCATTTTGGTTGGTTTTCCCTCGACGAGGTCCAACGGTGTCCTGCAGCTGCTCTTGGATCTCCTGTAACGTCTTGCCTTTCGTCTCGATTGCGTACTTGTACGTGTAGAACGTGCCGACCAAATTGACGACGGTGAACAGCAAGAACATGGCATGGACCCCGTAGCGATCGGACACGAACAGGAACATCTTGTTGGTGACGAACGAGCAGAATGCCAGCGTGATGGAAGCGATGGCCGAGCAGTGCGACCGGATGTTGACCGGGAACATCTCGCCGAGGAACACGACCGGCACGAACCCCACGCCGGTCGCGAACATGACGGCGAACGACCAGTGGCAGAGGTACGGAAGCCACGCGAGCTCGCGGCTGGCCCAGTCACTGCCGTCGCCCCGAGAACAGTAAAAGAACACGGCGAACGTCAGCGTCAGCACAGCCATGCCCGCCTCGGATAAGAGCAACAGCGGTTTCCGGCCCACCCTGTCCACCAGCGCGACGGCCACAAAGTTTACTACGACCATAGTGACGCCGAACAGCATGATCGACTGGTGCTTGTTCAACAGCGGCCCATTATCCGGCAGTATGAGCGACGAGTAGGCCAATATGCAGCTGATGCCACCCCCGCGCTGCGCGGCGCACGCGGCCACCACGATGGACAGCGCCCGCATGTCCTTCCGGCTGGCGAACAGCTCCTGGAACGTTGAACGGTTCTCCATCTCCTTACGCACGTTCACCTCCATCTGGTCCAGTTCGTGGACCACGTCACCGCCGCCCCGGAACCACTGCAGGCACACGGCTGCTTGTGGCCGACGGTTGCGCTTCAGCAGATAGTACGGTGACTCGGGCACCCAGACAACGGCGGCGAAGAACAGAACTGGCACGACGGCGGACACGACGTTCAGCGTCCGGTACGACACCAACGGACCGATAATTGACTCCATCAGCAAGCCACAGTGCAACTGAAGGCAGAACACGCTTCCCAATCCTCCGCGTATGGCGGGCGACGCTATCTCGCCCAGGTACACGGGCACCACCGTGTACGACATGCCCTTGCCCATGCCGGCCAGCAGACGGGCCGTGTACAGCGCCCAGGGGGTGGGAACGAACAGCGTCAGCGCCCACGATACGATGAACAGCGGCCCTAGCACCACGATACTGAGCTTCCGGCCCATCCAGTCCATCAGGTGGCCGGCCATTAGCGGACTGATCATGTTACCCAGATCCATCGTGGCCACGATCCATGACAGCTCGTCCATGGTCACGTTGAAGTCCGTCTTGTGATTGACGAACTTCTCCACCACCGAGCTTGGCCACCCTAGCCACATGCCGCTAATGAATATCGACATGGTCGCTGTGGGAACGGTCACATTTGGTCATCGTTATCAAAATATAATCTATTTCAATGTGTGTGTGTGTGTGTGTACGTAATTAACAGCAATGTCAATCGTACTTTTGATTCTAAAACTTGGTACCCAAGTAGGTAATACCTTATACCTGAAGATGCACCTACACCTCAAAGCCAACTTTTTTTTATTTTGTCTATTATTGTCAGTGGCGTCGGAGAAGGGGGCAATTGATCCCTCAGATATAATCCAAAGGGGCAAAAGTATAATTTTGCCCCCCTACTACATTAAAATTAAAGGGTATACAATCGTAAATTACGTTTAATTTAAACGTTTACGTATTCAAAATTGGTCTCATTTTAATGAATGTATGAATGTGCCTATAATGACATTATTTTTATTATTATTATAACATATACATACCAAATAAACATATTGAGTAAATTTTATTTATATATTGTTACTTTTGAATATAACTTCAGGTACCTATAAAGTAAATATGTTTTGTGTTTTTTTTCAATATATAAATGTCTAAATATAATGTATCCATATTTATATAATTCTTATATTGTAATATATTACGTATATCAACATTAAAAGTATTAAGAAAGGTTTTCTGTTATAAATCACAAATAATTAATATATTATAATAGTTGTTAGGTGTTGTTAAGTTTTGCCCCCCTCATGAAAAATAGTTCCTGCGCCACTGTTGTTTGTAATTTGTATAGGTTCGCAGGGTTTACTATTTGTTACAGAAATAAAGTAGTTATTACAATTGGATAGGTATGTTAATTTTAGAGCTGTTTTTATTTAGTCAAAACCTTACATTTTCCAACATTTAAAACTGCAGGGTAAATCAACAGACATTTAAATTGTCACGGATCAGACAGTATCCATGGTATATAGTATTATCATCGTGTGATTATTACCGTATTAGGTATAACTTTCATAAATTAGGATCCATCTGCAGAATAATCACATTTATATTGTGAACCAACTACCATCATATTGTGATGGTGTCTCTGTCTACTCTGAGCAGTCAAACCTCTATCATTTGACAGTATTTATCAAATTTCAAATTTTTAATTTTATGAACAGAATATTGGATAACCGTTAAGAAACAATAAGTATTAGGTAAATAATGGTAATATTATGTCTTCTTATAAATATTAAAAAATTCTTTTAACTTATGATATTATAGCCTGTTTGACGATAAAAAAAATTGCTCTGTGTACGCCGTGTGCGTAAACATTCGATCACTCTTAATCAATAATAATATGACTTATATCTGTCAAATTAGTGTTTTAAAACACTTAAAATTCAAATTTTTATAGTACGTTAATGATTGTTAAGTATTTCCGTGAGGCAAATGTGGACATGTGGTGTACGAGAATACTGGATAACTATACTATATAATATCACGTGATTTTTGCTTGAACCTCGAATTAATGAGGAATCGATCCAATCAGATTTATCACTTTTAACTATTTTCCATTTATTATTATTACTGTAAAGGTTTACGTAGGTACTAATAGAATCATAAAATGTAATAAAATTATTGATAGCGAAGGTTTATTATATGGATTAGGATGCAAATACGGTAAGTATAATATATCGGATAACATATATAGGTAAAATTTCAATAATCTCATATGTTTTACAATTGCAACTTACCGACTACAGTGACATATGTTTGCCTGTACACACCCTTCTTGGACATTTTGATTGAGTTTTTGTTAATCTGCACCAAAATTTGATTTTATCTATAAACAAACAAACGTAAAAAACAGGTTTTTATTGCTCATGATATTATTTATTGCATCTAGCTATAAATCATTTTTTTGTGTAGAGTGGTGGCCCACTACACGATATTCAATAATATATTGTGCAATAGGATTGCGTTTAATCGACTTCAACTGCGAAATTCACTACAACTATTATTATCATGTTTTCTTCGGCCACACGTATAATATCAATTAATATGCAATATAATTTAATATCATAAAATATAAATTGTAGACGGATTTAATGTCAAAAACGGCACCCTCGCTTGTCCGCGCGTCTGCAAGACATCGTGCAATATTTCATTAATTCTTAATTTTTCAAAGAAACTCGTTTAGAAACAATGCAATCGGCTCAATTCGTATAATATAAGTGCATTATTGGATGGGAATTAGTTATCCTTGTCGGAATGCAAATAACAGCTATATATTACAGTTATCTACTCGTGTCTCATTGGCATCTATAGACGTGCCCATTAAAATATTTTTCATTCATTACATAGATTTATAGGTACTTGCGTATATTTATATTATATTACATTAATAAAAATAGTGAAATATTGTACATGATATAAATAAGTGTTTACATTTGTAACAGAGTGTATAGATTTTTGGCTTATCTGACAAAACATACTTGATTCAATCAAAACTAAAAGTACCTATCTATTTAAAAAAATTTTAAATTCCATTTTTAAATATTTGTATCTTAATACTTTTTTGTAACCTGCAGCAGTTTCTATATCTAACTTTTTTAAGTAATACCTTTTTACAATAATGCGGTAATAGCATCTACCTATAATTATTTAATGGTAGTAGATATGCCTGATACCAGTTACTGACATTTATCGACTAAGGCGTATTCATCAGTATTTAGTTCATTGATTTTTCCCTCAAAAACTTTTTATTTTATTTTTAGAAAAACAAAGCCGATCAATACGAGAATTACGCAATTGATTAAACATTAAATAAATTATTATTTATTATTTAAATATTATCAAATATACACGTATAGTATAGCTAGATATTATAGTAAGTTTCATCTTATTATAATTTTGCAAGGATCCTAATACGTATACTATTTCGTTTTGAAATTAATATTTAATGGCATTGTGTAGACGGTGTTTTCAATTTAAAAAAACTTTGAATAAAATAGAAAATATAGTTTAAAAGATTTGTCATATAAAACAATTAAGAGGGCTTCAGTTGATGAAAAAAAGTGACTTTTAGATATGGTTGGTATTTTTTCACTTTTGTGTTCTCAAAAGTGTTTTAAACAGTATATTTAAAACAACTTAAATTTGATTTAATATTTTAATATGTTTTTTACTTACACGAAAATACATACCTAATATACCTAATACAAAATATAGATATTTAGATATTAACTATATTGTAATTTATAGTAGGTATATTTTCATAAATCAAAGGCTAGTGGCAGTTATTAAAATTTTATTGTTTATTATTTTAATTTTTTAAAATTTTTTAGACAGTTGTTTAATTGTAATTTGTAAGTGTTACATATTCTGTTTTTACTTAATTATTAAACTAAGTACTTTACATAATTGTACTTTACTTATGTATGTGTTATGAATTTATGATATAATATGTGTTACTAAAATGAAGGACGATAAACGATAATAGATATAATTATTTAATTTTTTCTGAAAGACATTTATTATTTTTTATCAATAATAAACCAAAAAAAAAAAATGTATTTAAAAAAAACACAATATTCACTTGGTTATTACACTGTTTTATTCGTTTTAAACAACTAACGAAACGTATAGAACAAATGTTTTAAATTCAAGTTTTAAACAAAACAACCCTACTTTTAGACCAATAAGCTTACAGAACTGGAGGAATTTGGATTAACGGATTTTATTTTTGAAAACGGATTATGATTGATTAAGAATAAAGTTTACTAGGTTATACCAGAGGCTATTTTTAATATTTAGTTTTTCAACTGTGACATCCAAGAATAAAAAAGGTGGACAAGTGGATGTCGCTCTGCTGTACAGTAGGTTACAGGTGGATCACTGTAATGGATGGAGTTAAATTTGAATTCAATGATATAATATCATTGTATAAGAAAAACGATTCTTAGCGAAAACGGTCAGTCAGCCTACTATAATGATATTAAGGTGACCAAAGTAATTTATATATAACCTATTTACGTGGAACTTTGTTTTAAATTGTCAATCCTTAGCTATAAAAGTTTAACATTTTATAAATTTTTAACTACAAAATAATTATTACATTTTAAATTTAATACATTTTGTCACAATTCGAACTTTAAATGCTTATTAAAAAAATTGCGCCTGTGTATTTTTAATATTTTTCAACTGCTATTGTAACAATATATCAGGAGCTTTGCATTACATTTTGACTTTTTACCCAACAAATAAAATTTTATTGATATTTATAGAAAAAAAAACTAAAAAAGTTGAAAACTGACAATGTCCGTAAACAGCTCAAAAAGGGTCAAATAATTTTCAAAATTTTATCGTGTATAGAAAATACTAACATTCAGTGACATTTTCAAGTAACTACAGTCATTCGTTTTTTAATTACAATAAAATAAGGCAATCGTTACATGAGAAATCGAGTGAATATCAAATGTTGTAAAAATATGAATTCAAACGCTCTTAAAAATTTAATTTGACCTTCTTGTAAACATTTTTTTTTTTGAAAAATGTAAAAAAAACTTATTAGGAATCTTGTATTACATTTTCAAATCTTAGATTTAAAAAGAAAATTTTTCATAAATTTCTAACTCAAAATTATTTGCAAATTTTCGTCACTTTTACGTATTTTGTCAATATAACTTTAGATGCTTGTAAAAAATAATTGTGACGATGGATTTTTAATTTTTTTCGTCTGTCTTTGAAACAATATACTAGGGGCCTTTTATTAAATTTTCAAGCTTTTTTAACCAACAAATAAAATTTTATTGATATTTATAGAAAAAAAAAACTAAAAAAAATGGAAACTGGAAATGTCCGTAAACAGCTCAAAATAAGTCAAAATATTTGGAAAATGATATAGTGTATATAAAATGATAGCATAAACATTCAGTCAAAATTGCATGTACCTACGGTCATTTTTTTAGAGTTGAACCAAAAACCAAAATTGATTTTATCGAAGGCAGATTTTGCGTAAAAATTCCTGTTTTTCCTTAATTTTTCTTTTGTTTTTCAAATCGCTTTTTGAAAACTGCTGTGAAATTTTTACTTTAAACCCACCAAAGTACCAACTAGATTCACTTTCCTATCAAAATAGATACTGTTGAAGAAAATCCAAGCTATTGTACTGACCTAAAAGGCAGGGCTTAAATCAAAAATAATAATGCCGTTTACCGTTATATGGATATTAAACGTTATGATCGAATGACTGTTTAACGTTATAAAGAATTTAAACGTTATGAAGCGTTTAGAGTTATCTGATGAATATAATAGCTTGTTCCCTACACAAAACAGAGTGACTGAAAAATATAGGTAATATTACAAAAATAACCATAATATATATTTTATTGATAGTTATGACCTATGATTTTATAAATGTTTTTTTTTTTTTCAGGCAATTATATGTTTCAATCGTTTATCGTTTACTGGTACGTTAATTGTTATTCGTTTCAATCGTTTATCGTTTACCGATATGTTATCCGTGAATTGTTTAACGTTATACTCATAACGTTATAAAAACATTTTGAAGCCCTGCTAAAAGGTGATGACAGACACAAAAATGAAAAATTTTAAATTTAAAAAAAAACACATCATTGTAAAATCAATACATTCATCGCTCCGCTCAGAATCTAAAAGTTGATCATAATTTAAAATCTCCGTCAATGCCTGCGCGTTCGTAAGTCAATTGCCGACGAATATAAATAACGACCGATATACCGAGTGGTATCATGCGGGCCTACTGTTATAATTCAGGGCATTTCTAGGATATATTGACCAAAAACGATTACAGATTGAACTCACACATACTAATGTTCATTTACTTTGCACACACTTGCAAGCCATTTTAATATCCTCATGTTAAATCGCCTATATTAATTTCCTTAAAACACGACCGACTGGAGATCCCCTAAGGGGATCAGTAGTGGTGATCTATCATCTTTGTCTAACACACGAGCAATATATAGGAAATTATAGAAGTGTGTTCATTCCAACGTACCAATATTATTGATCTAGTGAAGCGTTAAGAATTCTGAAAACAGATTTTAAATTGTTGAAAACTCTTCATGAGATAAACTTTCATCCATTTTTAATTTTAACTTCTACAAATATAGAAGTATGATAATTTTTTTATTTCTACTTTTTTCATAGATATACTTTTTTAGGATTAAGTAGGATGAAATCGAAAATTCGGTAGAATCAATCTCAAGTAGAGTTAACAACGAATTAAAATCTTTTTCTAAGAATTTCTATCACTTAAATCTATCGATCATGTTTAAATATGTCTAAATCCTCAAGTATTACGTTGTGCTTATGTCAGCAAAAAAAGGCGTCAAATGTGAAAATTCACCGCTTTCGAACACCGCAATATTGATTTAAATTATTAAAATAAGTTAAAATAATAAAAATATCAGTTTTTATTGGATTATAGGTACACATAATATTCATCAGAATTAATATATTTGGTAAATACTCACGTCTTATTTCTTGTAATCATATCCAAACTGTTTTTTTTTATGAATTGTTTGAATGTTTAATGCACATAGAACGATGATCGGTATCTCAACAATAATAAATTATTATTATTCACTTAAACCTGTCGATTCAATTTGCAACCTATATCAAGCTTGTAAAAACGTGTTGGCTGAACACACATTTCCATATCGAGCCGTTTTATTTTTTTAAAAAAATTAGTAAAACGTCTATGAATGAGAATTAATAAAATGTTGACATAATATTTTGTTTCCCTATAGGTATATGTATCCTGCACGACTGCACATATTATTATATTTATATATATACAGGCGAATTGAAGCTTAACAATATTCGTATGGCTGAGTTCCAGCTTTCGATTATTATTACACTAAACTGTTTTCGATATTTAAAACATAATATACAAAAATTAATTTAACAATACAATAATGTAGACATAAATATATTATAAAGCGTAAATTCGGGTGAAAATACAATAATATATTCTATTGAGAATAAGACGACACTGCGGGCGGCCACGGTCGAAACCGGTTTTGCTAGGTAGGTACGTAAATCTGGTGTGCTCTTATTCCGAATAGACTACAGTAAGATACTGTGACCGTCGTGCCATTAAATATAATATTCAAGAAAATTAAGTACTTATAATATTAAGAGCAATTTACGAATAGGAGGTATACGTAGATACCGCCTGTCGCTAAGTCAACAATAATATTATACTAAGCTAATAATCCATTAACGCGGTAGACCACACTCAATATAATATTATAATGTCGCTATCATTATCATTATTATTATTATTACTATATCTATTAGCATAATTGTATTAGTTTAGTTATAATATATATTTCGCACTTGATCGTTTTCGTCGTGAGGCACTAACAAAGTACCTATAAAAATAAAATTATAATAATACACATTATTGACTATTATAATAATAGTCAATGAATGCTATGCACTATGTATACGCACTTGACTTTGTCAAAATGTGATGCGGATCATGTGTGATACGATGAGGACGCCGCAACAGCTTATTTTTTTTTTTGTCAACATAATATACGATTTCGAAAAAAAAGTGTTTTTTTTATGATACACAATATAAGTATATCATATAGACTCAGTGGCGTATAAAGGGGGAAGCCCAAGCCTGGTTTAAGAGGGCGAAGGGGGGCAGGGGGGGAGCGGCCCGGGGCCCATCTTTATTCCCAAAATATATTTTTTAACGCATCCAATACAATTAAAAAAAAAAATTACTGTGGGTAGGTAAGTATACCTATAGTAGGTAAATTGTTATTAATTATTATTAAATAAAATTGTTCTTAATTTTATATCACAAAAAATCACTATAAATAATGAACTATGTTTGCCAACAATTTTATTTTATTTTAATTCTTTTTGAGCATTTTAGATTACCGATTTAACTATAATATAAGTATATAAAACGGTAGTTATAAGAAAAATTATTCAGCTCTTGTAAATTATGTATTTCAGTTAAAAGTATACTAAACTTTAGATGACCATAATTAATAACCTAGCGAACCAAAATTGATCGTTTGACTGTCAAAGAGTTCAGAAAAAAGCTTTGCCAAATTCCATAAAAAAATATAGTGGTTACCATTTGAAAAATAAAGTCGATTTTATTATTGGTACAACTGCGTGTTAAAAATGTTATGAACAATTGCCTAGTTTTGAGTTTTGATGTCATACCTAAGGTATTGTTTATTTGATAATCTATATGAATTATGAAAATCGAAATTTAAATTGTATACTTGCTTACTTTCTGATAAACGATAATCATCAATGCTTAAAAGTTATGTTCGCATAACATTTAGAGACTGTGCGTTCTATTTTTTTGAAATTGATTTCCATTTATTCAAACATTTTAAACATTTTGTTGGAATCAGAAATTATCTATTGGCTATCTTACTTACTTTTCATTTTTTTTGATGATTAAGTAATTTAATTTTTAAAAAAATCTTTGAAACCAAGTTCAACCGATAAATTGTGATTGCACCATTGTTGAGCAAGATTAACGGGGATTCTAAATTACAAGACAATATTCTAAAATAGAACAAAGTAGGGAAAAATATATAATTATTAAGCAATTTGGAGAAATACAAATCTTTATCGGGTAGACATAATATCGTTGTTCACATGATTTCTCAGCGCTTTTGGTTTTTTTCGAAGTTTCATAGAATGTTTTTGTTCTTTGGTCAAAAAGCTTGAAAATTCAATGCAAGTCTCCTCGTAAAACTTTTACATTAGTTAGGTACAAAAAAACCGAAAGCATATACCTGTGTAATATAAACACAATAAAATTCCAAAATATGTATAAATTAATTTTACTATAATATTACACTATAATAATATGATAGCTATACAATAAAAAGTTAAAACCAATTAAATAACATATGACAAAAACGTTTATTCATATAAATCTATAGTTACATAATATAGGAGTATGAGAGTAGAGGCGTATAATAGCCATCTTGTTATTTACAGGTATATTTTTTTTACTTAAGCTGGTCTTTAACAAACATCTCCTTTGGAGGTTTGGGGTTAGAACTGCTCAAAATTGATGTCAAACCGACGATTTTGTTCCGGAAGCAGATGGCTGCTGTGTTCGGCCAAGTGCGGAGATCCGACTTCTGCACGGTACATGGATATCCGGTGTTTATCACAAATAATCAAACCGATATACCGATTAAACGTCACGCAGTACGTATCTGTTCGTGTTTCATATATCATATAATATTATTATCATTAAAATTAATTTTAAGGAATTGTTAACACAAGTTTCCGATATAAATGACAGAATTCAATTTCTCCAGTCCAAAAATATTATCGAAAAGACAAATAAATGTGAAAATACTCTTCAATTTTATCACGGAAAGCCTAAACATTTTTATACATTTTTTAACACTGTATCATTTTTTTTATATTTAAATAAAACAAACATTTAAATAAAATTATTATTAACAGTTTTACAAGTTTGCAAGAGATTAAATGCTGGATTCAATAGTTATTTAGTGTACCTACAACTTTAATTATCATTTTGGTTGGTCTTCTCTCGACGACGTCCAACGGTGTCTTGCAGCTGCTCTTGGATCTCCTGTAACGTCTTGCCCTTCGTCTCGATTGCGTACTTGTACGTGTAGAACGTGCCGGCAAAATTGACGACAGTGAACAGCAGGAACATGGCATGGAACCCGTAGCGATTGGACACGAACAGAAACATCTTGTTGGTGACGAACGAGCAGAATGCCAGCGTGATGGAAGCGATGGCCGAGCAGTGCGACCGGATGTTGACCGGGAACATCTCGCCGAGGAACACGACCGGCACGAACCCCACGCCGGTCGCGAACATGACGGCGAACGACCAGTGGCAGAGGTACGGAAGCCACGCGAGCTCGCGGCTGGCCCAGTCACTGCCGTCGCCCCGGGAACAGTAAAAGAACACGGCGAACGTCAGCGTCAGCACAGCCATGCCCGCCTCGGATAAGAGCAACAGCGGTTTCCGGCCCACCCTGTCCACCAGCGCGACGGCCACCAAGTTTACTACGGCCAGAGTGACGGCGAACAGCATGACCGACTCGTGCTTGTTCAACAGCGGCCCATTATCCGGCAGTATGAGCGACGAGTAGGCCAATATGCAGCTGATGCCACCCCCTCGCTGCGTGGCGCACGCGGCCACCACGATGGCCAGCGCTCGCATGTCCTTCCGACTGGCGAACAGCTCCTGGAACGTGGAACGGTTCTCCATCTCCTTGCGCACGTTCACCTCCATCAGGTCCAGTTCGTGGACCACGTCACCGCCGCCCCGGAACCACTGCAGGCACACGGCTGCTTGTGGCCGGCGGCCGCGCTTCAGCAAATAGTACGGTGACTCGGGCAGCCAGACGGCAGCGACGAAGAACAGAACTGGCACGACGGCGGACACGACGTTCAGCGTGCGGTACGACACCAACGGACCGATTACCGCCTCCATCAGGAAGCCAAAATGCAACTGAAGGCAGAACACGCTTCCCAAGGCTCCGCGTATGGCGGGCGACGCTATCTCGCCCAGGTACACGGGCACCACCGTGTACGACATGCCCTTGCCCATTCCGCCCAGCAGACGGGCTGTGTACAGCGCCCAGGGGGTGGGAACGAACAGCGTCAGCGCCCACGAGACGATGAACAGCGGCCCTAGCACCACGATACTGAGCTTCCGGCCCATCCAGTCCATCAGGTGGCTGGCCATTAGCGGACTGATCACGTTACCCAGGTCCATCGTGGCCACGATCCACGACAGCTCGTCCATGGTCGCGTTGAAGTCCGTCTCGTGCTTGACGAACTTCTCCACCACCGAGCTTGGCCACCCCAGCCACATGCCGCTGATGAATATCGACATGGTCGCTGCGTGAACGGTCATCATTATCAAAATATAATCAATTTCAATAAAAGGCAATGTGTGTGTGTGTGTGTGTGTGTGTGTGTGTGTGTGTGTGTGTGTGTGTGTGTGTGTGTGTGTGTGTGTGTGTGTGTGTGTGTGTGTGTGTGTGTGTGTGTGTTTCTGTGGGTGTGCAGTGTACGTGATCCACAGCAATGTCCGATGCTCTTATGAATCTGAAGTTTGGTACCTAGGCAGGTGATGTCTTATACCTGAGGATGTGCACCTCAAAGCCAAATTTTTAATTTTTAATTTTTGTTCGTATAGGTTCGGAGGTTTTGCCGTTGGTTTCAGAAATAAAACAGTTATTACAATTGGATAGGTATATTAATTTTAGACCTGTTTTTATTTAGTCATAACTTCACATTTTCCCGCATTTAAAACAGGGTAAATCAACAGGCAATTATCAAGGATCACACAGTACCCTATTATAATATTATCATCGCGTGGTTGTTACCGTATTATCATTTTTATAAGCCATCTGCAGAGTAATCATATTTATGTTGTGAACCAACTACCGTATTGTAGTGGTGTCTCTGAGCAGTCCAACCCCTATCATTTGACAGTATTTATCAAATTTGGAGTTTTTAATATTAAGAACTGATAATCGTAGAGAAAATATAACTATTAGGTAAATAATATATCATGTGTTCTTATAAATGTTACAAAATTTCTTGAACCTATGATATAGCCTGATTGACGATAAGAAAAAATTGCCCTGTGCGAGGTGTGCACGTTGTGTGTGTAAGGTACTAAGGTGCGCACATAGAATCATAAAATGTAATAAAATTATTGATAGTGAAGGTTTATTATATGGATTACGATGCAAATACGGTATGATAAATCGGATAACCCGATAACATATACAGGTTAAATTGCAATAATCTAATGTCTTACAATTTAAACTTACCGACTATAGTGACATATATTTGCCTGTACACACCCTTCTTGAACATTTTGCTTGATTTTTTGATAATCTGCACTATAATAAAATTTGATTTTATCTATAAACAAACAATCGTAAAAAATGTACAAAGAGGTTTTTATTACTCATTTATGATATGGTTTATTGCATATAGCAATAAATCATTTTGTATTGTGATTGATGGCCACCACACGGTATTCAATAATATAATATTGTGCAATAGGAAGCTTTAGTTTTAATTTTCTACGATACAAAACTACAAAGCAGCTGGTAAAAAATATAACTGGTTATATATCAAAAAAAGTTAAGCAATAACCAACAGGGATTCGAATCATACTTATTAGTTAAATTACTTTATAGATCAACAATCATAATTATTAATTTATTATTTTAAAAAAAATATTTACTTTTTGTAACTTATATTTTCTTAAAAGATAATACTATTATTACCAAAAAAACTAAACAAATAATATCATATAGATATTCAACTGATGATACTTCATTATTATGAATAAAATATAAATACATAAATATGCATTTTTCGCTGTAATGAATAATGAATGATAAATTGTTGATTTTTTATAAAACTATTATTGTGGGCTGTGGGGAATTCACCCTCTCCCAAATATTGCCCATGGCACTAATGTTATAGGTAAGTATTATAACTCTACAGTTACTAAATATTGCTATGATATTAGTCAATGTAACAAATTTTTCTGTAAGCTAAGCTTTATTTTAGATTCTGAGCTAAGCTAAACTAAATGTAGTTTTGGTTTCTCAATACATTTTAGTTTTTTTTTGGAGAAATAAGTGTGATTTGAAAAAAAAAAGTTGAAAGGTAAAAATGTAAAGTTATTTTCTCAATACTTGGGAAAAACAAAAAAAAAATTGTCATAACTAGTTTTTTTTTACAAAGTTGAAATTTGTTTTATGTAGATATAATTCAAAAGTGTATGGCCATATAGACTTGAAATGTTCACCAAATATTTATATTGACAATTTTTAGACATGATATTATAATTTTCAAAACATTTTGGGGTTTTTGTACAATTATAATACATATTTGAAAACTTTTATAAAACAATTTTATACAAATGTCGATAAATATTGTTACTTGCGGTGAATAATAGCTTTTAAGTTTTATCAAGTACATATTATAATTATACAAATTTAATAATTTATTATATGATGCGCTTGAAGTTCATATATCGACTAAATTTGTAAATTATTTTGCAATTAAAAATGAATAACATTTTATTAATTTCAATACCTACTTAATCACGTGGATTTCAAGTTTACCTATATTTTATAAGTCCTTTTATATTCCTTACAGAGTTTAAACATGTCAAAAATAATTATAAAATAATTTTTATAGATATTTGAAGTTCAAATTTAGTTTATAAAATTTAACATTTAAACGAAATATACTGATTTTTGTTACTTATTTTGTTCTAATTTAAATAAAAAATTAATAGTATATATGGACTCGACATTTTTTATTTTGAAGTATATATTATTATTTTTAATACATAATGTAGTTTTCAAAATATTATGACTTATTGTATGTTATTTATTCCACACTCTAAGACAGTTCGAGGTATTGCACACTTATATGATAACTTATAAGTTATATGTTAATAAGTAATAACTTTAATATACACGATAGAATAATATTATATGCAATGTTGTTTGCAACAATTTACTTTAACCGCACAGCTATCCCTAGTAATGATGTTAATATAATATAATATATTAATATTACAATAATTGTTATATAATTATGATGAATGTGATTTGTTTTTTTCTGAAATTAGTTGTAACTATGTAACCGTATTATTAATAGACTATTTTTATAATAGCAATATAATTAATATACAATAAAATATCCTTAGAAATATAGACTAACAGATATAGGTACCCTATTTAGAATCGTTTTTCGTTAGGTAGCAATGATTTATCAATGAATTTAAATATTTAAGTAACACGTATATTGTACTAATCTACTAAGAATAAGTAGGTACACTCAAGACCTACTATACTTTTTATATAAAATAACTGTAAAACGATAAAAAAAAAAACCAACAAACCAACAAACCTCTTATAGAAAACAGAAAAACATACCTATTCTTCAGTTGCCTAATTAATATACAATAATTTGGATGAAATAATATTATTATAGTTAGGTAATAAAGTAATTACCTACTAATTTTCTAATAATCTGAGCAGCTTAATATACCTACTTATATTTGGTAGTTAGGTATGTCTACGTAATTATTTACATCGTCATATTTATACCTAGGTACTTATAGTTAAACAAAGTATAGCTAGCATATGAATATTTAATATTTTAATTAATAGCTTCTTAGAATTCAAATACTTGTCAGCATACTATCGAAGTTATTAGCGAGATAAAAAAAAGTAATAGTCTGACTTTTAAAATTATTATACATTTTAGTAAAAACTAAAATTTAATTTTTTAAAACGATTACCTGTTACATTATAGATTATAACACAGATGTTAACTGGATTTAAAATAAAAAATAGCGTCATCGGGAGTTAATAATACGCGCATGATTGTAATAAGTCATATGACCTAGCTATAACCTTTATGATTTTAAAATGTCGTTATCATTATTTATCGTTACCATAACTCACAATAATCCAACTATCGAATCCAACGCAGCATCAGACTCAGTTGCGGTGTGACGGGACCGTTGTTCAATTTGCATTTTCTTTGACTGTTTCCTGCTCCAGCCCGGACACATAATAATATATTGTCCTATAAAAGAATAACGCGAAAAGTAAAAAATCTGTACGTAATAATATAATATACCTACCTATACAAAACGTAAATAAACAATATTTTATACTATAGCTATATTACGTACAATATTGGGTCGCACCATAGGGAAGACTACAAAATATTATATTTCGTAGCTCGCGACCGTATAATCATCGTGAACAGCATTATTATTATTATGATTTATCGTTGCGGTTGCTTACAAATGTTACACTGTTTGCAATAATGACTGGTGATTGCCGTCGGACAACATCGTTATTACCTATTATAATTAATTAATATTATTGTTTTAGTTTATTAGTATACCTATATTCATAATGGGTCAGGACAATAGACGGTAATCAGCGGTGTTGATGGCGGCGGTGACCCAGAAATGTCCAAAACTCGCTAAAAAAAAAAATAGCCATAAGCAGCTCAAAATAAACCTAATATACTGATTAGCCGACCACCTGCAACTAACTTCATTGTGGTATTATAAGCACCTACATATAATAATATAATATATTATACCAGATGATCCATTTAACGTACGACACTCATTAGGTATGACTATTTACAACTATATTAACGTTTTTGGAAATAATGTTTTTACACGTTAAACTGATCACCTTATATGTATTTAAGTGCATGGATATTTATAACCTATGTATTATATTTATCTCACAATTCTCGTCAACACAAAATATGTAAATAAGTATACTTATAGATACTAAAACAAAAAAAAACCATCTCAAAACAAAATGTGTACGATAATAACAGTGAAAAGTTAAAATATAATCATTATTATTATCAAACTAACGAGTAACTACGCTCCGTATTATGTAGGTGCTTATTTCATGTTATTTGCATATTATATATAAGTAAGCACCTAGTAAAATAATATTTAATAATGTTCATTCTGCATCACTTGGACTTTTTAAACCGCTTAAAAAAGGCTTATTTTAGCATTTTTAACTTCAATATACAGTTCTTTTTTTACATTCAATTTCTATACAATTTATTACATCCACATATCACATATATTATATAAAATTAGTAATATATTATAATAATGTTCATTCAGGGCCTACTTAAATTTTTTAAAGAGTTAACATTTCTTTTTGATATCTAAAATCATAACAGTAAAAAACGGTCACGCCTTTATTAATGGAAAATTATCAGTTATCAATAGTTTTTCCTATAATATATATTTTAATTGTAGGTACATATCTTAAAATTAAAAGATGATTCTTAAATTGACTTTTTATATTCTTCCTCCATCATTTAAAAACATTATAACTGTAATTAATGATGATATTACAACAATACGGTCAAATGTAAATGATTTATTAAGTATGGCCAATTGGATAGAATAATTTTCTTTTAAAAATCGTAGGTACTAAGTGGAATGTTAAGACATCTATCCCTAACCATATAAATAGGTACATTCTATGCAGATTAGTCACCTTTTAACATTTCTAAATTGAAATCAGTTGTAAGTGTAAAAATGATTTCTTAACAGTATGATTTATGTTGATATTATTATTAACTTGGAAAACAATATGTGTGTCATCATAGCTCTCACCACAAAATTGATAGAGAAAACAACAAAAGAGGTCAATCAAAAAACACATACTGTAAAGCCACAATTAAAATTGTCATTAAAGTTGATACCTATACTGTTTCTACAAGGAAAACAGACCCGTTTGTTAAAGTAAGAACAATTTTTTTTTCTAGACCTCCATAATCCTTATAATTCAATATTCACAAGTTAGCCTATGTATTCTATAGCTGTTTGTTCATTTCATATTTATTTTTTACCTATTCCTTGTACCTATACCTAATGTTTAGTATTAGGTTATAAATATTAGGTTTTGTTATTCATTTATAACTCCATATAATAAAATGGATTTTTATATTATAATTTATGGTACCTATAAAGTGCACTATTAAATATATCTCAGGATGGATTGCTAGCTGTAATCACTATTGTAAATGAACATAATCATAATTTAAACATTGCTGACGCACTGATCTATAGTATAAGTATACTTAAGTGCAAACAAACCCCTTAGAATGAAGTTTGAAGAATATTTCACAGATGGTAAGACCAAAATTGAAGCAATTCGGTGAGTTGATTTTTTAATTATTACTAGGGCTCGGATTTATATGTAAATACATATTTTCTCTGTGACATGATAAATTTGTTTGACAAGATTTTTGATAAAATGAGCTATATTTGATTTTACATATTTTTACATTATTTGTCATAAATACATGTTTTTACATATTTCACAATTATTCAATTTTTTCTCACATATTTAGACAATTATACTGTTTTAATGTCTTTTCTTCAGAGTTAAAATAATTGAAAGGTTATCATGACTATATATTATACCGACGATTTTTGAATTCGGAAATTTAAAAATGAATGTTAATAAATGTTTGTAATCAATATATAATTAGATAAATATAAATTTTTTATTACATTTTATTATAATATTAATTATTATTATTATTATTATTATTATTATTATTATTTTGATAATACATATTTTTAATTCTTTAGCACATATTTATGTACATACTTTTATTGTATAAATACATAATTTGGTTATATAAAAACATATAAATCCGAGCCCTAATTATTACTTATGAACAAGTACTAGAATTAAAGTAGTAAGTTAGTAACGTGGTCTGGAGTGAAAAAGATAGCGCGGGACGGGCGTAACCCCAGCAGCTGTGGCTGTTTAATCGTGCGACCAAATATTATTTATGTCAATACGGGACAAACAATGGTAATGGTAGATTGCCCCTGAAAATACTATTATTCACTATAATATTTGTATATTAGATATAATAGAGCACGTTCATAACCGGTTTTGCAGGTGGCGTGCATGTGTCGCGATTTTTAAATTAAGACCACGAAAAAACGTACCGAAATGAGTCACGCCGAACACTATACAGTCCCAGAAGTCCCGTATCACTCCCTTAGTATCTCCGTGGAAAATCAATATATTTAAATGCAATTTTTTGGAAATTCTGATTGACTAACATAATATTCGATTTTTTTTTCAAAAACTCCAAAATAATTAAAACAATTTTTTTAGGCAAATAAGTTTATTACATTTTCAAGATAGCCATTTTGTTGATCATGTTTTTTTAAAACAAATAAAAAAAAAAAGGTGGGTAAGTGGATTTCGCTCTGCTGTACAGTAGGTTACAAGTGGATCACTGTATAATGGATGGTATTAAATTTAAATTCAATGATATAATATCATTGTATAAGAAAAACGATTCTGAGCGGAGACGGTATGTCAGTCTAGGTATAAGACATAATATTATATATGGTATTTAAAAAAAATTGACCTATAATAGGTACCTATAATATAAATTCCAAATTAATCATATCATAATATCTATTAGGTACTTATAACGCGTTATACATCAACAAAAAACCGTGGTAAAATCATAGATATATAATAGTATACTTTAAAAGTTTCAAGTACCCACGAATAATATTATACAATCACAACAAAATAACTAAAATAGTTATCCTAGTTTTTAATATGTAATTTCGTCCAAATTTGTACTTAAATGACTATAAAAATAAACTGTCTAAATGTATTTTTT
>NC_042496.1:38631792-38638034 GCF_005508785.2 Acyrthosiphon pisum
CCCAACAGATAAAACTTTATTGATATTTATAGAAAAAAAAAACTAAAAAAATTGAAAACTGAAATGTCCGTAAACAGCTCAAAAAGAGTCAAAATATATTCAAAATTGTATGGTGTATAGGAAATGCTAATATAAACATTCAGTAAAACTTTCATGTATCTGCAGTTATTCGTTTTTGAATTACAACAAATTAAGGAAATCGCTACATGAGAAATCGAATGAATATCCAATGTTGTAAAAATATGAATTTTAAACGATCATAAAAATTTAATTTGACTTTCTTATAGATATTTTTTGTTTGATAAAGGTAGATAATCTTATAAGGAATCTTGTATTACATTTTCATATCTTAGATTTAAAAAGAAAAATTTTTATGAATTTCTAACTCGAAATAATTTGCAAATTTTCGTGATTTTTCCATATTTTGTCATTTTTTTAAATTTAAATGCTTATAAAAAAAAACTGTGACTAACGATTTTTAATATTTTTCATCTGTCTTTGAAACAATATACTAGGAGCCTTCTATTAAATTTTCAAGGTTTTTTATCCAACAAATAAAATTTTATTGATATTTTTAGAAAAAAAACTAAAAAAAAATGGAAAATGAAAATGTCCGTAAAGAGCTCAAAATAAATCAAAATATTTTGAAAATGTTATGGTGTATAGAAAATGCTAAGATTGTTTTCAGTCATAATTTCATGTATCTACGGTCATTTTTTTTAAAGTTACACAGTTCAATTTTGTGAAAAATCGATTTTGCGTAAAAATTCCCGTTTTTCCTTAATTTTTCTTTGTTTTTCCCGGCGCTTTTGAAAACTACTGGGAAATTTAAATTTTGACCTCCCCAAGCACCAACGATATTCACTTTCTGATCGAGCAAGATACTGAAGTTGAAAATCGTAGCATTATTTCGACTACTTATCGTGTACACAGACACAAAAAAAATAAATGAATAAAAAAATAAATGAAAAAATAAATAAAAAAAAACACACATCATTGTAAAATCAATACATTCATCGTTCCACTCAGAATCTAAAAAATATTAAAGTTTCATGAAAACTGCTCAAGTTAGGGCTAATTATTATTTTGAATTTTAGCTGAAAAATCAGTGCGATTGTGATAATTAACATTAGAATCGTATTTTGCTAATGCCGTATGCATAGGTAACATAACTACTATAGTAGAATATATTCTTAGAAATTCAAAATAATAATTAGCTCTAACTTGAAAAATTTTCATTAAATTTTAATTTATTTATTTTTAACTATTTTAAAAAATACGATCAACAAAATGGCTATCTTGAAAATTTAAAAAACTTGTTTGCCTAAAAACATTGTTTAATTATTTTGGAATTTTCGAAAAAAAAAAATCGAATATTATGTTATTCAGTCAGAATTTCCAAAAAATTGCATTTAAGTATATTGTTTTTCCACGGAGATACTAAGGGTGATACGGGACTTCTGGGACTGTATAGTATTCGGTGTGACTCATTTCGGTACGTTTTTTCGTGGTTTTAATTTAGAAATCGCGACACATGCACGCCACCTGCAGAACCGGTTATGAGCGTGCTCTATTATAACTAATATGCAAATATTATAGTGAATAATAGTATTTTCAGGGGCAATCTACCATTACCATTGTTTGTCCCGTATTGACATAAATAATATTTGGTCACACGATTAAACAGCCACAGCTGCTGGGTTTACCCCGTCCCGCACTATCTTATTTATTCCAGACCACGGACTAAGCAAGGGTGGACTGGCGCTACTTTTAGTCCAGGGTGCAAAATTAATTAGGGACTCACACATTTTTTTACGTACGTCCAAGTAAAAATGTCGTTCCTAACATTTTGGCACTACCCCAGCACCCCCCCCCCCCCCCCACCAACCAAAAAAAAACAGATGACAATAGTGTTTTTTTTTTTTTTGTCCCATAATTTAGTACGCTAGACGTAGATTTATGGGATTGATCCCCTTGATCTCCCTTCCCCCCACCGTAAATACACCACTGGTGGACCCGGTTAGGTAATACACAGTACGCATCCGGGGTGTTGACGAGACACGGACCAATGGCCTTGTTAGTTACATAATAACCTGCTCGGTGCTCTGGAAATCGCCGCCCGTCCTTGAATCGTACCTCGTGACCAAGTTAACCTGTTGAATAGTTCAATGAGCAGTTCGGCCCCAAAGTCACCTCTGCGCATGCGCCAAACTGTTTGTGATAAGCGATTGCCGATGAATACACAAAACTCAAAATATAACCGTCGTGACGTTATCTTATAGTCATTTATCATTATACATTTTATAATTTCTATTTTCTATTGAGTATTTGAATAGAAGGCTTTAACTAAGACTGTGAAAATGAACAAATGTGGCAAGTCGAGAAAATGTTGTATTTTATGTCTGAAGTCGCCACATAAAGTACCTTATCTTAGATTGCACATGTAAGCATACTTTAGTGTTATTATATAGTTTTTACTTTTATTACTGTGGGGCACAGATATCTACTTATTATAAGTAATAATTAGTATTTTATGGTATAAAATATGTTAGTAGCTTAATTATTTTCATATATTTGGTATTGTAGATTAACTTTTTATTTTGTTAATCAACTGCTGCTTGGAACTACCTACTTCATTAAAAACATATTTAAATTTATAGATTTCCAAAAAATGAATATCAAAGAAATTTGTGGTTAAATGCTTGTGGTTTGCAAGCTGATGAATGTTTGCCAAGTCGATTATTATGTTCCAGACATTTTGAAGATACATGTTATACTAAATGTGGTTATCGCTTAAAATCAAATGCGATTCCTACAAAATTTTTAAAAGGGCAAGTCATACGACCATATTTTCAACTGTAAGTACCTATCTTTTATTCAGATTTAATTTTATACTATTTTTAACTATATATTATTTATGTTAAATAGACCTGAATACAAAAACATACATTTGAGATTAAAAAATGATGGACTATCAAGTTCTCTTCAGCCATCAACATCTGAAACTGTGAATGTCAGTTCCAAACTCAAACAAGGTATTTAGACAAAATAAAATCGTAAATTCCCAAGATCCATACTTGTTGTTGAAAGACAATTGTATACTTTGGACAACAGATTTAAACATAATGCCTTCAATTACTTACCTTGATATTTTCAATACCTAGTATTGACTAAAAGTGCTTTTACATTAAAAGAATTTATAGCGTACAAAAGTTTGAATGCATATAATTTTTTTGTTAGTGGTTGGGTTTCAAATGTCAAATGGACTGTGGTAGATAGTAATGTTCTTGTAGTTGCTGAAGTATGTCAAGTATAAGAATGTATTTCTGTGTTGTAAAGATTAATTTTAAAAAGTACATAAAGGTTTCTGTTTCTCTTTACATATTTACATAAAATTATTGGTTATACAGGGTGGGTCGTGGTTACTTCCTTATCTGAATAAGGAAAATAAGGAAGTAACCATACCTCACTCTGTATAATAGTTTATTCTATAATCAGATACTAAAAGTGTTGTGTTGACTAGGAATTTAACAGCAGTTCTGTTGGGTGTAAGTAAAATTCTACCAAACTTTAACTGCAGATTCCAAGTTCGCTTACTAATTTATTAACGCTCTTTGTTTTAAAACTACTTGGCGGTTGGCCCACCACTTCTTTACAATATTAGATATTAGATTTAAGATTATAATTATTATAATCACATTGTCACTTCTAGGGCGGAATTTGACTAATATTTATACTGCAAAGGAACCTTCTAAATATTGTACCTGTAAGGAAGAAAAAGGCGGTAAATCAATTATGTGTACGCAGGAAAATTGCCCTAATCTTTGGTACCATTATGTATGTTTGGGAATTAAACGCAAGCCAAGATCAGAGAAGTGGAAATGTAAATTCTGCAAATAATAAGAAATGTTTATTTAAATTATGAGTTAACTTGTTTATTTACATAGTTTTGAATATACACATATATTTTTTAATAAAATAAAATTATAATAATTTTAACTTAAAGGTATTACTGAACTACACATATTTATTAATCCACAGCAAACCGTTACAATAGAATCTAATAGACATGTCTCATCTTCTTGATCCTTAAGGGTAGTTATTTGTACTGGACCATTTAAAATTTTGATCTAGTAAGACCAATAATACGCTCAAAATGAATTCTGACGGATGTAATTTTTCGGGTTCCTTCTATAGAGCATGGATGCAACTGGGGTAAGCTGTTTATTAATGCTGGAGTTATTGTGGCACAATGAAAACCAACACTTTCATTAATAGTAAATCCTCTGTCGGTCAAAACGATATCTCCTGGAATTAAATTATTTAAAAAGTTTCAATTTTCGGTTATATGTTTATTGCCAACTCTGCCACCACATCATTTAGATATATATGAAATAACTCCTTGGGGAGTTATAACTATAAAATATTTTACAGTATTTTTATTTTTATATGATGACCATGTATGTGCCATTGTTTTTAAATTTGACGGGTTTTCTATAGAAATTTCAAAACAATCAATAATAACAGCAACTGAATTGCCAAATATATTTAAAAATGATCTTAGCATTGTACTGTGTAGAGCTTCCTTCTCTGGCCAATATATTTGTTTTTTAAGCATGCGTTCTAACAAAATTGTGACTTTTCCGAAAATTATTGAAGCTGTTTTACCTGATACATTAAATCTATATCCTAAATCAGTAAATGGAATATTTAATCTTAATTTCATTAGACACAATATAAGTTTTTTAAATTTGTTTAATCTCTGATTATTAGCAGCTAGTCCATGTTTGATGTGCCCAATATTAAATTAAAAACATCAATTGATTCCAGTCCTGTGTAATAAGTAAACATTTTTTTCCTCCCATTAAATGTTTTTTTCAGTGAAAATAAAGTCAAGGTTAAAACAATCTATTTGATTTTGTAATTCAGAACACTTATTTCGTAAATTCTCCAACTCGCTGATATCTTTTAACTTAAGGTCAGTATTAAAAGTTGTTTCATTTTCTTCAATAGTATCATCCAACAAATCATTTGTTAAATCAATGCTCATACTGGGTTCAGAAGAATCAACCATGTTTAATTTTACAGTATTTGGAAACAAACCCATAGGTTTTAATTTCATTTTCTACTTGTACGATTGTATCTTTTAATTGCAGGAGTAGAACCTTAAAATAAAATAATTTGAATAAAACAAAGTAATATCATTGATAGATACTTTAATATGCTACCAACCTTATATTTTGTTATGTAGTAATATTATAAAAAAGTTTAACTTATACAGCAGCTATAGGTACCTACTTATAATGGTTATTAGTTTAATCTTATTGTCCACATAATCATAATGCTCCTAATGTTTTAGTTTATTAGATTAAATAGGTCTTAAGTCCCTACTACATATGTCAGTCGTACAAGCATGATTATTATTGTAGTATGTAGGTGGATAGGTAGCATATTAGTCAAAGACAAGTACCATATTAGTCGCTAAGTAGGTAAACTAATGTTTATTTCCAGTGAAATATTTACCAGTTTTAAAATAAACTGAACAAATTCTCATATTCTTAAGCTTACTATCATGAACATCAGTTCTGTGTAATGCGTTAAGGCACTCTGTTTGCTGTTTTAACATATGTGTTTTTAAATCTGCCGCAGCATGTACTTTAACCTTTGGAAACGCAAACGAATAGATTAAATAATAATGACGAATTAACAAATTAAATCAAAGCTGAAAGCGCAATAAAGTAAGTACCAGAGTGACTCTGCTGTTATGGAATTTCTTTATGAACAGCTAACATAGCTAAGCCATTAAGTCGAGTCTAAAACCAAAAAAATGTTAAAAAAATTGATATAAATTTTTATTTTAATATCCAGAAAATACCTCAGTCATTGTGTTTCGTAGATAAGATTTCAATCTTTTGAGACAAGAAAAAGTTCTCTCGGGGGTGGATGTTGAAACAGGTAAAGTGCATAGTATTTTTAATAGAAAATGTTTTTGGGAAATATTTCTTTATCACGCTGTCTCAACGCTTCTAAACAATTTTTTGGATATTTTACATGCCTATTAAGTTTGGTATACCATATATGTAGATCAGCTTTAAGCTTTTAACTGTTAGCTTATCAGTATCGAGGTAAAATTCAACAAGTTCATCAAAGTTTTCTGAATAAGTTCCAGGAAATAAACATTGAAAGCCTAAAAAACAAATTTATATTTTGAGTACCTATACTATTAAAAGTATCGGCAACTG
>NC_042496.1:38638594-38639963 GCF_005508785.2 Acyrthosiphon pisum
GATTTAGTTTATTCGATTACATTTTTAAAGTAAATATAAATAATAAATATGACGTTATGTACGCGATCTAAACGGCTATTGGCATTGTTATTATTAATAAGAAGAAAGAAAAAATATGCATTAAAGAAAACTAGACTTTGGGTACATTCTATGAATCAAACATGATCAGAAAACGGAGAATTCCAAAAAATATGTGTTGAACTTGAATTATACCCAAATCGATATTTCAATACCTTCAGAATGAACAAAGATCAATTCGATATATTATGCACACTTTTAAAAAACTCGCTTTCTAAAAATGATACAAATTTTAGAAAAAGTATACCCGCTAAAGAACGACTTGTGGTCACATTAAGGTAAGATACGTATTTATTATTTTATTTTTAATTTATTATACATTAGTTGTAGGTATATAGGTACATTATTTTCTTTTACTCAATTTGTGTCTTATTAAATATATCAATGAATTAAATATAATTATATAACTATAAGTAATTAGGTAATAACATTATTATTTTATATATTCGTTTAACTTGTACAATTAAAAATATTATTGACAAACATTCATATATTCATTATACTTATTGATATGCGGATATGCCATACCAAAAAAAAAAAAAAATGTAAATAGTTTAAGTGATCATTAAAAATATTAAAACTTACCGTCATTTTTAAGCTCATTGGATACTTCCTTCCATATTTCGTCTCTATATGCGTAGCATTCTTTTAAGTTCCCAAACTTTTGTCATAGAGTACTAGCCTCTTCTCGACTTCAACTATAAATTGTTCTCCCATATTTAAAAAAATATTTGTAATAATATATTTTTTTAAGGAACTACTGGACCACGCTTCTTGAAACTTAAAATGTATATTACAATAGGTATATAACCTATATTATGTTCGTATGACACAATATTTTAACTACGGTCAAAGTAACGGACTAAAATAGTCTTGTCCGTAGTCAAAGTATAGGTATCTACTATCTACTGATTACATCATTGGGAATACTGTGTCGATTACAAATTGTGAAGATAAAACTATTTTAAAATATTAATAAAATATGGTTCTATTCGAATGTCGACGCATTCAACTGATATCAATTTTATACCGTAGGTACGTCGACGCGACGGACCTGTTGTGCGGATTCGTATTTGAATACGTCAAGTTCAAAAAGAGTACGTTGACGTACGTCATCGCAAGATCGCAACGGACATCGGCGTATTTAGTGTGGGAAGGCCTTTACGTCCTCTTAAGAGGACGCTATACCCGCATGTGTTGTCTCCGTCTTACAAATGTACACATAGCAAAAAACTGTTTTGCGCCGGAAAGAACCGAGAAAGCTACAATCATAAGTCATAACTAAGAAACG
>NC_042496.1:38640063-38640558 GCF_005508785.2 Acyrthosiphon pisum
TATGTAGATGACACTTTAACCACTAAACAAGCTGGGTGAGTAGAAAATCCCAATTTCACTATATATTAAGTACCTAGGTATAGGTACCTACAAGCTACAGCCTACTTAAGATCAAAATATGTGAATAATAAATTAAATACAAATTGTTGATTCTAATCCCTATACCAAAAATATGTTGAGCAGATATATGGGGTAATGGAAGAATACCATAGATACACATCGCCGTGGAAATACCCGTCTGAGAGTTATACAAGAGAGTTATCGCTCGTTTGTATCTTAAAGCACGTCCAGACGGAGCAGCTTTTGCTACGCGGCCTCCGTCGGGCCCGTGCCGCGCGGCAAATACGCGTCCACACGGTGCGGCATTTATTTCCGGATTATCTTCAGGCGCGTCCAGACGGAGCAGCTTTTGCCGCGCGGCACGACCACGCGGCATGAGTGTGAATACATAAATACATTTTCTGCGGCTTTTTTTGATGCCGCGCGGCATAATTT
>NC_042496.1:38640608-38652989 GCF_005508785.2 Acyrthosiphon pisum
TAATGATTTTCAAAACAGTAAGAACTTTTTTCATATAAATTATATCAAAAAAATAAAAACGACGTTGCACAGCCAGAGTTCTTCTTTTTATGTGGTAAAAATATCGTTTCTTAGTTATGATTGTAGCTTTCTCGGTTCTTTACCGCGCACAATAGTTTTTGCTATGTACTACATTTGTAAGACTGAGACAACACACGCGGGTGTATAGCGTCCTCTTAATAAAGAATGGATAGGCCAGAGATTTTAAATAATTATTAAAAATTATTTAAAATCTCTGGGATAGGTCGTCTGTGATTATCACACAGGAACGAACTACGAACATGAAAATATTTTGTGGTTATAGAGGTCTTAACACGAATATGTCAAGGTGGATGTGTGCGTAATTGTCGTATATTATAATTTATGATAAGACCTCTGCCAGAACGGGAGACAATGATAAAAAAACAGTATTTCTCTCTTCCCCATTCCGGCACACTTGTTTCTATTTTATGAATATTATAGCTATACCCTATTTGTATAGCCCTTTTTACTGCCCCTCGACCGTCACCAGTCGGCGACCCGTTTTCGTCGTGCGGTGGCCTGACACACGATTTAAGATATTATTATCTTAAATCGTGGTCAGACATAATATTATGGCCAGATGCCGTCCCCACTACGGCGACGTGTCGGCCGCTGCCACGGGACAAAGCCACGCCCATGCGCACAACTCGGCCGCCTGGTCACGGTCTTATTTTTAATAGTGTATAGGCAATAGTTGCGGTCCAGCTCCCCGTCAACCGTCCGTCATATCGTTTCCGGTCGTGTTTATCTTAGTCCGCGCCATCGCTCAAGGTTTGTAGTTTCTTAAATCGTGGCCGTCAACGGGGTGTGGATTGGTCGGCGAACGCCGTTCGTATCGAAAGGTTGCTGATATTTTTTTTTGCTATGCCAGACAATTCGCTACTTGTACAGCGCACTTCACAGGTCACACTATCGTTGTATACCGCCATTATAACTTATAATAATATTATCTTTACCAATGTGTAATTTAGTCATACAATGTTTGTTTTATCCTTGCAGGTAGGCAGTTCGCTTCAGTGGACATACATACTTTATAGTGGACCCAAGTCCTGGAGTATGGAACCATAGTCTGTTTATTTTATAACATTCTGTGCGGTTTGCTTGAGTTTTAACGGCATCTGCGGCTCTGCATGGCTCAGTCTGTACCTCCATCCTTATAGTAGTGAGTAATAATATTAGTGTGTGCTAGAGTTTCTCAATGTGACCAAGTATATAGCGAGGTATATAGGTAGGCTGTGCTTCGGCTTTTATTGTCAATTTTTTTTCATATGTATTTAATACAATATACATTTTGTTTTTGCAGTTCATTATCAACACTTTGGTCAAGTCGATGTGGATCGTTATGAGTTGTCTGTATTCGAAAAACCGTACGTGAATAATATTTTAAACTATGAATTAGTTACCATCCGTAAGTAATATGTTAACAATTCAATAATATATAAGTGGTGTTTGTAGGACATGATAAGATGACGTCATAAAATGTATGTGTAAAATCCTATTTTACAATTTGATATTTTTATGGCTCTGATTACTTAATTAATAAATCCTCGTTATTAGGAATTTCAATGATAAATATATTATCCACCTTATATACATAGTTGTCTTTCAAAACTTCTATTTTTAAATGTAACAATTATTCAGATTTCAGAAGCTCTCAGAATATCCATTATTAGGAAATCTCATAAATTGTATATTAAAATAGGTGAATGGGGGACTACAATTTTCATGGCATTGCAATATGTTTACAACTTGGAGAACACAATACCCTAATTATTTATTGTCTAGTATTATTAGTGCGAACCGGAAAATTAATTGATCTAGCTAAATATGAGTTACTGTACATAAAATTGCCATGTTATGTATTTTTAACTTTTTGAGACGACAATATAATGTATTTGTGGGTTTATCGTTGATTTTATATATTATATTATATTAGTATATAATAAAATCAATGGTTTAGTTAAATATGATAGTTGTCAAAATATGCCAACCATTATCGTAAACTCGTGTTATGATAAATTTTATTTAATGAATCGGAATTTTGATTAATATGTAAAACAATTTACTTTTATTACTTGTAAATATTATATAAATTAATAATTCTAATACTTACAGGATATTTTTTGTGCAAAACATTCAAACTGTGAAACACCAATATCAGTTATTACAGATATCCTATCAGAAGATGACTCTATGAAGTAAATAATTTACAGTTATTAATATTTTATGCATATTAACCTTTTGATTGTTTAATTAAAATTTTTATAACATATTAAAGCAATAATTGTGCATATTTTAGTACATATTTGGTGAGTTTTTAGTGCATTTATGCATGCATATATTAAAGATTTTTAAGGCATGGAGTTATTACTAATCAACCATTGGACACCCATTATATGGTCTGCAATCTACATCTAGATTGTCTAACACTGTTAGGAACACATACCTTAATTCTTTAATGCGTATATAATATACAGCATAGACAGAAATATAAAATGTACCTAGGCATATATATATATATTGTCTATAATTTATTTTTACAGTTCTAAGTTCGAACAAAGTATAGTTTCTTAGTCTATGTAAGTTATAATTAAAAATTAACTACTAAAGCCCTGTTATATGTGTCTTTGGATCATCTATTTCTCACAGACAGAATTCTAAAATATGTTTAGGGACTAGGGTACTGAGTAATATAGGTAACTGAGTTATAGAGTTAATCCAGTTTGTTTCAGACACTATGGTCCTTTTAGTGCGTTCAAATCTGTCCTCTACTTAAAGCATCTCCTCTCATTGAAAATTTCAGGGAACACCAATGTCTGGTACTCAAAGGTGGACATTAATTTGTTAAAAAGTTAAAGTTGAGTTAAAACGTTAATTTTTTTTTAACTTTTTAGCTTAACTAGTTAATTTTTTTTGTTTTCAACTTATTAACTTATTCAGTAAACATTTTTACTGTTGTAACTTAACTTTTTATAGTTGATTATCATTGTTCTGCAGTTAAGTTAATTTTCTTTTCGAGTCATGCGTAGTCAACTAGACAATACTGATTCGTTGACTCTTATGATTTTGGTAATTTATTTTCGAATAATATATTATAATAATTTATTTTTTTACACAGCGTTAAATTTCTTGGTAAATGTTTGTGTATAACTAAATACTATGGCAGTTTATGCCTTAAAAATATTGTACCTTCAAAAAAATGTTTTTGTAACTGAGATAAGTTAATTTTATTTTCTATCTTAACTTTAAACTTAACTAGTTACATTTTTTTCTTTGTTAACTTTTAACTTAACTGAAGGCCATTTAATAGAATTAACTTAACTTGCCACAGTTAATTGTTTTCATTAACTTGCCCACCATTACTGGTATTATGAAGCATTTAAGTGTGCTTGAAATGTCCAATGTATTCACTATCATTTGAATGCATATTATTGCTTTAAAATTTAATTTTGTAACACAAATGTTATATGTCTGCTTACTCAACTTCTTATTACCAATTTATTTTAACTCATTGTTTTTATTTTTTATAGATTTGAAAAATTTCGGAAGAATTTGGTTTATTATGATTAACAACAGTAAAGAATTTGACATAAGCAATCTTTGGAAAAGCCAGCTCAGTGAAATTGTGTGGATATTCTTTAACGCTACTTTATATTAAGCTATAGAGGTAAAAACTAATAACATTCAATATTTTATAGATTACTCCTCTAAATTTATCGTTTTCTCCTAATTTATAGTTTTGCTGTACGATTTTATATTTAAAATTCATTATTATAATTATCTATCCATAAAGGTAACCATAATCGTAACTAGTCTATATTTTAAGGGGCTAAAATCAAGTATACCTATCTCACTGTTTAGTGAGATTAGGGCATCATACCTCCCCCCCAACACACACACAAACACATAAGTATCTAAATTCTAAGCAAAACACATTTATAATCATACAGTTTTGTAACAAAATGTCAACAGTTCAACTTTGTTATTTATTTGTATACTAACTAATACATTACACTTAGAAAAGTGTCTTATTCCTACAATAAAATATTTTACAAATTAAAACCAATATAATAATTATAACTAACAATATAATATTATACATTTAATATTGATTAATAAGAATAATATTTTATTGAACTGAAGCATTGGCAACTATGGCCATTAGCATTATGTAGGGGGGTTGCTTATGTTGTTTAGAAACACATGAGTATGTAGGGCGAGAATTTGCCACTAAAAATCCGGAAGCTAGTGAAATTATACCAATCAATGCAATCCTTACTAAGGAATTTTGGGACAAATTTTATGGTTGTGCCCCTTAACTTAAAATATAAATTCAACATTTTTTTTATATTCAATTTATATTTTAAGATTATAAATAAATTATACCATAAGTAATTTTATTATCTAATGTTGATTGTTATAACTAAATTGTATATGACCGTAATATTAGTAAAAAGTAAAAACTTATTGTATTACGCGTGTTTATATAAATATAATTAATACTAATAATTATTTAAAATAATAATTGAATACAGCAGTCAGGCCAATGTCAAGTCCCAATAAGTCAGGCCACTGAGAACTCCCCGGTATCCCGGTGGGCCAGGCCATCCCTGACCTAACCGTCTCTCCCATAATAAAAAATAAGAATATAATGTATAATCTAAAAATTATTTTCCTTGTTTTTGTGCTGTATTTATCTAACACTGATTATATTTTTATGTTATTTTAATTTCGCAACACCTCTCTCAATATTGAAAATGGACAAAACAGTAAACCGTTGCCATAACGCATATTATCTTATCCTCAACCAATTTTTAATTTCTTACAATACTTGAGATACTGCGTTCAAATATTTCTGACCTATTGGAATTATAATACCTACTTATACTTTGTATTTCACATAATATACAAAGTACATAATATATATAAAGTACTTCGTTATTTAGTATTAAATTATGTATTTTACTTTGCCGTTGCCCATTAAGCTAATATTATGTTGTCTCCAAATTACACACATACAATATAGACAAAACATGTTTACACAGTCTGTGTACAAATCGCTCAATTTTGGTTCTAGAGTAAAAATACCTACTGTAAAATTGAATTATGACAATATTTCTGAGGGCAAGTTGTTGCGTTTTTCCATTAAACCTTATATAATGTTTATTATATCGTTTAGAAATAGCAACAATTTCAAAATTTTTAAAATACCTACCTGGTCTACCTTTAATTTTACAAAATTTAAATTTTTTTAAAAAAACGTCTTGCCGTCCAAAATATTGTCATATTTTAATTTTGTGATAGGCTTTTTTATTCTAACACCAAAATTGAGCGAGTTCTTCCCTGACTTCATAAATGCATTTTGTCTATGTCATATGTGTGTAAGACGGAGACAATACATGCGAGTGTGGCGTCCTTTTAATCAGTCACCTATTATTATTGATAACGATATTAATTAATATATTAAAAAAGGTTTTTTTTTTTAATTTCAGGTTGAGTAAATTTGAATATCATAGAGATTTGTCACTACTCAAAGTTATGGAAGCTGCTAAAGTTATAAATAATGATGGAATCCATATATTCGTTGACATGAGTTATAATTACATGGTTATACAAATAAGGGTGCCCAAACTTAAATATTTGCTATAAGACCAGCTCCAATTCAAGTCTCATGGCTTGTTTATCTTAATACTAGTAGTGCTACATTGATGAATTACTTGATTACAGATAAAATAAGTTCTCCTCCTGAACTGTTCTACACAAATCAAACTATTTTTGTTGGTTATATGACAAACAGAAGTTTTCTAATTTATGTTGACACATTGTCCATTATTACTAAAGTAGCTAATTGGGAAGCTGTTGCAAATGATAAACACAGCTTCTTAATTAACTAATTTGGAAATAATGGATACTTTAGCCAAAGATGAAGAAAACTATTGGAATTGCAATACAATTAAGGTTGGACAAACACTCCTGGGAAAATATCAGAAAACAAATTTGGGACTTAAAATGCATGCTTAGTGATCTGTTTAATATAAATTGTTATACAACAGAAATTAGTTTATTCAAAAATATGCGGAAAATGAATTGGGCATGTAGGAATGTGTATTTATTAAAAATCTGCTGTATAAAGTGTTAGTGTTGTTTATTATAATTATTTTTTATTTTAAAACATCAACTGCTTTTATTTATTTAATTTGTGAGTTATACCATTGAGTAAATATTGTATGGGGCAACAATGTCCGATATTTTATGGTAGGCTAAATATTAGTTCATTGACTTGACGCTGACAATAGAGTGCACTACCGCAATCACTAACAATATTATTTTATTTTTTATTTTGTGAAATTAAATAATATTATATTATTATTTGTATTTTATTGTTTGACATAATAATAATATAATAATTTATTTTACTGCTATATTGTACATTTACTAAATTAAAATAAATTATTATAATGATTAATTTGACACTTGCGAATGAGTACAATAATCATTCATAGGTAGAATTACTATACTGTTTTCGCCTACGCGACATTTTTCTAAGCGCTATTTATTAGCCGTCTCCTCGGGAGAATAGGACATTTTTATAGTACATTGTTGTTTATCTATAAAATAATATATACTCAATGGTTATACATTTAATGTGTATAGTTTAATTATTTTCAGACTTAAATAAAATTAAAAATATATTAAACACAATGTTTGAATATTGGTAGTAAATAACTAATAAGTAATTCCACTTTGTGTTTTCTAAAAAAATCCATAAATTACAAAATTACCTAGTCAAAAATATTTTCTTATCATGTTGCTACTTATAATACCTTATTTCATGTACCTAATACTATATATCAAGAATGGGCAATTGGCGTACCATTTTTCACTGGCCCGTGCTATAATTTAATTTAGTTTATAAAAATATAAAATGTTAAGATTTTTTTGTATTTTATTTTATTATATTTATAAAATTATTAAAATGTGAGTAAGTGGATGTCGCTCTGCTGTACAGTAGGTTACAAGTGGCCAGTGGGTCACTGTATAATGGATAGTATTAAATTTGAATTCAATGATATAATATTATCACTGTATAAGAAAAACGTTTCTGAGTGGAGACGGTTTGTCCGTCTAGGTATGAGACATAATATAGGTATACTTATCTAAAGTATTAAAAAAAATTGACCTATAATAGGTAGGTATCAATAATAAATTCCAAATCAATCATATCACAATATCCTTTAGGTAACGCGTTATATATCAACAAAAAACCATGGTACTATCAGATATAATATAATAGTATAGGTACTTTAGAAGTTTCAAGTACCCACAAATAATATTATACAATCAAAACAAATTAACTAAAATAGTTATTCCAGGTTTTTTAATATGTACTTTTGTCCAAATTTGAACTTAAAATGACTATAAAAATAAACTGTGCTTATGTATTTTTTAGAATTTTTGGTAACAGAATTAAATATTTACGTGGAATCTTGTTTAAAATTTTCAATCCTTAGATATAAAAGTTGAACATTTTATACATTTTTAACTACAAAATAATTAAGTAGAAGTTTCAAGTACCCACGAATAATATTATAGGTTATTATAACCGTATCACACTTGAGGACGAACGACTGATATTATTATGTAAATCGTTTATTCGTCGTTGGGCGAGTAACTTAGATCATATACTAGTATATACTAGTATATGATCTAAGGCGAGTAACAAGTCGTATCTCAAAAATGTAATATGTTCAGGGGAGATTGTTATTATAATTATTAATATTATTATCAAATCATGTGTTATTTTTTCCCGCATTTTTTTTATGTATAAATCGCAAAATCGATTTTTCTTGAGATACGACTTGTTACTCGTCCAACGACGTATTGCAGTTTTCGTAAAAGTCAAAATATGAGAAACGTATAAATATAATATAATATCATAAACTGATCAAAAATTACAGATGGATTTTCGATATTATTAGTGATATTGCTCTTTATCGACGTCCACTACAATATTACTAATTATTATTATTATAGTAACAAGTCTGTATAGTTTCGCAGATAATATAAGCTCGCGCGGCCTAGATAATATTCTTACCTTCAAAGTTTAAACTGTTGATAAAATTATTAAAATTAATAATAAATTCGTTTTCTACTATGAGTCTATGACTTCAGACACAAAAATAGAGAAAAATAACATGTAAACATCCCGGTGCATTATTTTTCACACCGGTTTAGTCTAGCGAATTTCTAGATGGTTTTAAACATAGACATAATGTAAGACAACTTGTTTTTTATGTCAATTTTTCAAACAGAAAAGCACAAATATTTAAAAATTGTATTTTTTTTATAATAACTTCTATACCATGGTCAAAAGTTGAATATTGATGTGTGTCGTGTCACACTCGTGTCGTGTCGTGTCGATAAAATCGTATTGTGGTTGGACATTACTTTTTTGGTATCTTGTAAGTAGTTGTAATAGACAAGTTTCGACCAAGTATACAAAGAATTTACCAAGCTCAATTTTTAAACCAAATTGGTTACCAATTGTACCTGACAATAGTTACCGCGACCTTACACGAAACGACGCACGACGTCCCTGCCGTCCGGCTTTAGGTTGCTCACGGTCATCATGGCTACATTTTGGTAGACCTTTAAAGGTCGACTATGGTATACCATCACAAAACCTTTATACAACTTTTAATACCGTGTTTTAGTAAGCCAATCAGAAAATAGTACACGGCACAGCGAGACGTGATTTGTGAAAGTCATGGACTAGTTGTGGTTCTGATTTTTTTTTTGCCATTTGCCAGCAAGCCAGTTGCCCGGTCGAACCTTCGTCACGACTATAGTCGAATTTAACTACTAAACGGTAAACGCTTTGAAAAAGACATTAACTAACGAAACAGAATAGGTAAACGACTAAATATTTAAGCTATTGCTTAAAGTAAGACCTACTGAGAAAAATATACAAAGGATAAATAATGCCACAAAAAAAGGACACTAAAAATATTAAAAAAAAACTGTAAGTATTATATGTGTACCGACTCGCTACGCTTTTACGAATTTACTAAATTTACAATTTACTAATTTGAATGGTTTATTTTTTTTTCGGTCATGGATTTCAAGTGAAACAATTAATACCTTGAGACATTATTTTCCATCTCTATTAATAAAGTATAACCAGTGTCTAAGTCAATTGCCAAAAGACAATAAGTTGACCGATGAAAATCTTATGTCTGTGTTCAGGATAATGTGGACAATTAAGTAGGTTATAATTTTTAGATTATGATCCATGCAGATCTTTGAAAATTGAGGAGTTTAAATATTTTATGTGTGATTGGTTTTAAAGTACTTGGCATTATAAGATTGTATGGACATAAAATATTTCATATGCTCAGTGAGATGATTATTGTTTTGTCAATAATTGCTAAAAACTAAAATAGTTGAATCCACTATATTGTACTACATAATATCATGGAATCTACGGAAAAAAAGCCCTTAACAACTTTCATCGGAAAAAAAGCCCCGTACCATTAAATACATTATTATTTTTTATTATGATTTACATAATTAAATATCATCATAATAACTAATTATATTACAGTTAAAAATCATAAAACTTACACCATAAATCAAAATATATATAGTAAATAGTTCAATAACATTCCTTAACATGTATTACTTAATATAAAATATACTACTAAGGGCCAGTTGCACCGTCTACGGTTAAACTTTGATTAAGCTTAATCAGCTGATAACAGATATTTAACCGGGCAAATTTGGCCGATTAAACTCCAGTTAACTTTAATCAGAGACGGTGCAAGTGGCCCTTAGTATAGCTACAATCTACATTTTACATTGTCAATAATTGTCATTTGTACATAATTTTAAAAATGTTAAAAGGTAAAAAATTAAAAATAATTGTAAATTCCATAAAAGGTAATAAAATAATGTTATGTATTTAGTTGGTATACGGGGATTTTTTTACAGTATTTTGATATTGGAGCTTTTTTCCCGACTATGATATCATGAATATATTTTACACACCTATCAAAATTACCGAAATTGTGAATAATTGTGTATAAATTATTAATTAAAAATGAATTACAAACAGTATGTTGCTCAAGAGTTATTTAGGCAGTGATGCGGTCAGTCACAGTGAACTAAGACATGATATAGAAAGTTGTATTGATATGAAATCAGTTCTAAAAGAGGTGTATAAAACTCTCTGGAAGCTCAAGTAATTATTATAAATTATTATCAAACATAAGTTAGATATTTGTGTAAGGGAAAGAATATAGTCGTTAGAAACAAATAACTACTTGGTTTTAAAACGGATGTGGGCTAGGTATATATTTATAATTAAGATTCAATATGCATATTCTAGTGTGTAATTATTTGTTGAAATGATATTGACACTCAATACATAGTAATAAATAATAATATATTAACAAACAGAATTTATATTTGTTAGTTTTTTTAATTAGAGCATTATTGTGTAACTAACATAAAATAAAATAAAAAAAAAATATATCACTTTTAAGAGCACATTGATTAAGAACACTAAAACTATCAATCTTGGTACTGAACGTGATAAAATTTAATTTTCAATAATTAAATCTTAGAAAAAAAGTTATTTATCAATTTATAAATGATAACTATCTAAAAATAATTAAACAAATATGAACTATTTCAAAAACATTAAATTTATTTAAGAAATATATACCCTAATGTTAAGCTAAACCTTATCTAACATTTGTGTTTCTATTTTTTAAGCTCTCTATTAATTTATGAGTTCCACTTCGATACATGAATTCAACACAAGGATATTTAAATAACAGAGTGACAGTTCAAAACAAAATCGTAAAATGGAAACATTTTTTATTTACTATAACTTTAACAAAATATGGATGTATACAAATTTAAAAGAGTTACTTATCAATTATAATTTATTAAAGTAAATTACTAAATATGTTACATTGTCTAAAAATTATACTAAAGAACACATTTATTGTTAGTTGAATTATCCACCCAGGTCACAAAGTCTTCCAAGGTCTAAAACTCTAAACATATTGTTCATTCATTTTTTTTTTTTTTTATATTTAATCTTCAATTTTTAATTTAATAAAGTATAACAATTTATAATTTATATTAAGTTATAAAATAAACGTGTATTTTTTTAAAAAAATTATAATGTTTTAATAACTTCTAAGTTGAGGGGTGAGCGCAGCAGTGACCTAACCCTACAAATAAATAAAAATAAAAAAAAAACCCTACAAATGGTTATGGGAGTAATACAGCTTTTAATAAAATTATAAAATACATAAAATATGTTGATGCAACAACTTATATAATGCCATCTAGTGGTAAAATAAATTTACAAACAATAGGCCGGTGTTGCACTGTAATATTTTTATCTCTAAACAAGTTTATATTAATATATCAGTTTATGAATTTTGGAGGGTTAGGCCACTGTTGCGCTCAACCCCTCAATTATTTATTTTATTATTTATTTATTACAATTGTAATAAGCCAAACTCGGAAATAACAAAATATAAATACAGTACCATATTATTTTAAATATAAGATGTGATATCATAATATACAAGCAAACAATACTGCTAAAATGCTGTAGATATCTGAAGAAAAATAATGTTAAAAGGTTTCCCATAGAACTATTGGTAACTAATAAAAGTAGTCAACAATAGCATTATGCATAAGACAGAACAGGTGAAGAGAAAATTATTATTTATTAAGATGATTAGTGATGTAATGATGAAAGAGTATTTGTAACAGGACTATTTAGATATTAATAAATGTATGTAATATATATATTTCTTTATATAAAATTAATAAATACCTATAATATAGAAATAGTTATCTATATAAGTTCATAATAATTTATTATTGTGTTTTATTAAGATAATATTATAATATTTACTTTGAACATCTACTAGGAACACATTTTAAATGCTGAGGACAACTAATGTAAGCTTACAAATAACAAATATAGGTTGTTTCTCAAAACCCAAGTCCATACCTAACCTAACCTTACACCGGCATGATTGTTTTGTCATTAATTGCCAAAACTATAAATATTTTTTTTTATTATTAAGCTTAAGCTCGGTAACTGGCCGTTAGCTGTTTTTTTTTGTTTGTAAGGGGGGAGGAATTGTTGAAATGGTTAGTTGTAACACGTATAACCATGTGTGTTTTGTGTGGCACGGATTTGTGGCTATAAATCCTGGGGTGTCACCCATCAAAGAGCTAGTAACACCGGCTGATACGTACACTCGGAGCATTTCCTCAGCGAGTGTACAG
>NC_042496.1:38653089-38655095 GCF_005508785.2 Acyrthosiphon pisum
CAATATTTGTAATTGTGCTTTTGCTTTTGTTTTTTTTTTTTAATAAGTTTGAATGTTGATTCAAGTATATCATTCTAATAGAAACTCTCTGTTGTATGTAGGTGTAAATTACAGGTTTGTATCTTATATCAATTACCATTTGACGGAAAATTTTGTCGGTTAGTTCACTCACAAATTCAAGCCGTCGTTTAGGAATTTGATTTCTTGTTAATTTTTTAAACAGCCATTCAATTCTAAAAACTTGATTTTTGAAATCTCGACTGGGTACAATTAAACCACCACAGGATAAATGATGTATCCATGTTGGTATTTGTGTGAGTTCTAAATTACATTGTGTTAAATTGTTTATTTTTAAGTTCATTTTTTTAAGAACAGAAACTACCATAAATTCTTCATCGTTGACGTGTGATGAATTTGTTTGGTTGGAAGTCATCATTCTCAGTCTATGAAGGGCGTTTAAAGGTGTAGGGTGGTCATCCAATCCACCGCTTCCATGTATTCGAGAAAATAGATTTTCAAGCGCGTTTTGGTTTGTTTTGCATGTTAAAAGATATTTCAAACCGTTTTGTTGAAGTATTTTTAGAAGCACTTTTGTCCCATTAATTTGCATGAGCATAGCTTTTTGAAAAATTTGTAGTTCAACTTTTCCAATGCACCTCATTGTTAAAATTGTGGCATACACCTTGTCTAGCAGAAGATCTTGTTCTTTCAAAGCTAAACCATATGGTGTAGTGAATGGTGTACTTCTATCATTTAGATGACTAACATTCATTAAATTAAACCAATTATTTATTAGTTCAACGAAGTTGGATGTGTCTTCAAGTAATTTATTGTCATCAATTGTTTTATAGTGCAACAATGCAGTTGCAGTTGTATGAGACAAAAGCTGTGACGCTAAACAAACTTGTTGTCTCTGCGGTCCAGCACAGGTCAAATGTTGCAAGCTCAGCTTATGATTAATGTTAAGTTCTGTGGAGGTCTTACTTATCAATATCTCAAATGGTTTTTTGTTAACATATTGGTCGCCTATCACAAATCCTGTATCAAGCAGCTCATTTCTCAAAAGTTTTAAAATGTGTGGTACATCTGGCATGTAAACAATTTCTCTACCATTTGGGATAGAAAAAACAGGATTTTCATAGTTAACGTCTAATGCTTTCCACAAGCTGATATTACTACCACCACAGTCGCTTACACAACAAACAGTTTTGAAACCAATTTGATCAAGCATTTCTATGACATCAAAAAGAATTTCTTTTGTCATTTTCTGGTCAAAATCAACATATATTTGTTGTTTCCAATTTGATCCAATACCTCTGGCCATTATCACTTGCATTTGACTGTGCGGACCGACAAATAAATAATCTGCAGCATCATATTCAAGGGTACTAGCCACTTTGACTTCGCCGAACATTAAGACAGTGAGCTTCTCAGAACTTTCCATAGATTCTCCATTGAGCCTCATAATTTCAAGAATGTCTCCAAGAACTCCATTCTTTAAATTTATTGTCTTTGCCCATTGTTGCAAAAATGCTCTTCCTGCAAAAAAAAAAAAAAACATACCTAGTTTATATAAAACTGTGTTTGAGTAATCATGGAAAATCATAAAGAAAAATGTATCTTACTCACCAGGCAATGGATATTCAATTCATTTTTGACATAAATATATGCACGCTCGCTGAAATATCTGAGAGTAAATGCGTTAAAGATTTCATCTCTGGACCAATGTACTTTTTTCTTTTTATTCATCATTAGGTCAAGTTGGTTTTGTGAAAAAACAGATGAAAGGTATTTTTTGGCTAGGATTTCGATACTCCTGGTTTTATTTCCAGATAATTGTTTAATTAGATTACTTGGAGACATTTCATTTTCCTTTATTTGTATATTTAAATTATAGATATTTGTCTGCAATTGTTTTAATCCAGACTGGAGTGATTTGTTAATCTTGATAAAAGATTCATTTGAATTTTTAGCAGAAATCAATTTATTTTCTTGCATACTCAAAT
>NC_042496.1:38655195-38680310 GCF_005508785.2 Acyrthosiphon pisum
GTTGAACCAAAAACCAAAATTGATTTTATCGAAGGCAGATTTTGCGTAAAAATTCCTGTTTTTCCTTAATTTTTCTTTTGTTTTTCAAGTCGCTTTTGAAAACTGCTGTGAAATTTTTACTTTAAACCCACCAAAGTACCAACTAGATTCACTTTCCTATCAAAAGAGATACTGTTGAAGAAAGTCCAAGCATTTGTACTGACCTAAAAGGCAGGGCTTAAATGATAAATAATAATGCCGTTTACCGTTATATGTATATTAAACGTTATGATCGAATGACTGTTTAACGTTATAAAGAATTTAAACGTTATTCAATTTATGCGTTTAAACGTTTTACAAATTTAAACGTTATGAAGCGTTTAGATTTATCTGATGAATATAATAGCTTGTTCCCTACACAAAACAGAGTGACTGAAAAATATAATATTACAAAAATAACCATAATATATATTTTATTGATAGTTATGACCTATGATTTTATAAATGTTTTTTTTTTCAGGCAATTATATGTTTCAATCGTTTATTGTTTCTGTTTCGTTATCCGTTATCCGTTTTCAATCGTTTATCGTTTACCGATATGTTAGCTGTTAACCATTTCAATCGTTTATCGTTTACTGGTACGTTAATTGTTATTCGTTTCAATCGTTTATCGTTTACCGATATGTTATCCGTGAATTGTTTAACGTTATACTCATAACGTTATAAAAACATTTTGAAGCCCTGCTAAAAGGTGATGACAGACACAAAAATGAAAAATTTTAAATTTTAAAAAAAACACATCATTGTAAAATCAATACATTCATCGCTCCGCTCAGAATCTAAAAGTTGATCATAATTTAAAATCTCCGTCAATGCCTGCGCGTTCGTAAGTCAATTGCCGACGAATATAAATAACGACCGATACCGATACCGGTCGGTATCATGCGGGCCTACTGTTATAATTCAGGGCATTTCTAGGATATATTGACCAAAAAACGATTACAGATTAAACTCACACATACTAATGTCCATTTACATTGCACACACATACTGAAGTTGAAAATCGAAGCATTATTTCGACTACTTATCGTGTACACAGACACAAAAAAAAATAAAAAAAAACACATTTCATTGTAAAATCAATACATTCATCGTTCCACTCAGAATCTTAAACTTATATAATGTTTATCGTAAAAAGTAGATATAAATTCTTATCTAGTATTGAACTATTAAATGTAAATAATATTAAACTATTTATAGACGTATAGTTAACATTAAGTTTTTTTTGCTTTCTATGTTCTCTGGCCCGCTAGATTTTCGCACATTCAAAATTGGCCCTTTAGTATCATTGAGTTGCTCATCCTTGCTGTATATTATGCCACTCGGGGAGAAGTAATATTTATGATGCCATTTTACATTAGTTTACCAAAATAAAAAAAAAAAATTTTGGCAAACGTCAAAAATCACTTGCCCACGAACAAAATTTATCGCGAAACTCTAGATTTTAAATTCTAACATTTAAACTTAACGCTTGATAATGATATCTTTAATAAGTATTAGTATAATTAAACAAAACAATGCAATTACTTTATTCCACATATAAGACAAAAGTTCTACTTGTTGCACTCTCCCCTCCTATATAAATTGTTGACTATTTTCAGACTCTTGTATAGTGATATAGTGTATAGTGATAAATATTGTTTTATAACATATCTATATTATATTTAATATAACAAAAATAAGCCAAGGGGACTACTACTGTAGTTAGCCATATCTATACAGGGTGATTCTTTTATGATAAAATATAAATGTTTTTGAAAATATTACTTTACATAGTTTCAAGTTGTTTACAAATCAACGTTTTTATAAAAAAATTATAAGGATAAAAAATATTTGAAAAACATAATTTTTGAATTATAAAACTTGAAACTATGTAGAATAATATTTTCAAAAACATTTACACTTCTTCAAATAATAAGTGTTGAATCGTTCAATAATAAAAACAAATCACCTGTATAGTCTATAGATAGTTTTTATTTTTTTATTGAACTTAAGTCCTGCAACTATATGGTCATTAGCTTTGTGTGTGTGTGTGGGAGGGGAGGGTACGGTTGAATTGAAAAACGTGTATGTAGGTGTGGCAAGGATTTGTCACTCAATAACCGGGACCCGTGGTGACCCATCCCCGGGACACTCGATTGCGTCCCAGACTCAGGTAAACGATTTTTAACCTATTGTATATTTGTATAGTAGGTATAAGCCTTAAATACACCTCTTATATTTGCCTATATATACATAATATAGCGTGCACTGTGCAGATCGGTTTAAACACTAATTGGTTTTTACTTGATTAAAATTACTGGTTTCATTTTAGATTCTGGACGAAGCGATGAATGTATTATTGATTTTACAATAATTTGTATTTTTTTTATGTTTGTGTGTCATCACTCATCACCGTATAGCCCTATTTATAATTGCTTCGATTTTTTTCAAAAGTATCTTGTTTTGATGGGAAAGTGATTCTAGTTTGAGCATTCGGGAGGTCAACATTTAAAATTCCCAATAGTTTTCAAAAGCGTCGGGAAGAACAAAATAAAAATTTAGTTAAAACAGGAATTTTTACGCAAAATTGAGTTTTGATAAAATTGATTTTGGTTTTTGGTGTAATAACTCTAAAACAATAGACCGTATGTACTTTTTATCCTTATAATTGTTTAATAAAAACGTTGATTTGTAAACAACTTGAAACTATGCAAAATAATATTTTCAAAAACATTTATAGGTACTTCTTGAAATAACGAGTGTTCAATGATAAAAGAATCAGTGAAAGATGGATATGGTTTTGAGTCAATCTAGCCACTTGTAGATATAGCAACATTCTCAACTTGTTTTTTAAGGAAGTTCAAATAGGCAACTTACAATACTTTTCATAAAAATACGGTCCGGAGAACGGAATAATACGTTCCGGGCAGTCTTGGGTTGTATTCCGAATACTTTTAGGATACTATTTCCAAAATTATTTTGTGATGTATTCTGAATACTTTATTCGAAATAGTTTTATAGTATGAAAATTAAATTGTTTGATTTGTATAATACATGTTATTCCCTTGCATTCGATTTAAAACAAAAATACAAAATTTATATCTTATGAGTTGGAAATAATTTGGAATCAATAATATCTATTAATATCATACAATATCAAAATTATAACTGGTATCGTTTCATATATATTTATCAAAAGTATTTTTAAATATTCGGAATACTTTTATAGTATTCCAAATACTTTATTCGGAATGTATATTTATCAAGTATTCGAATACATATTCGGAATACTACTTTTCATAAGTATTCGAGTATTTGTTCCAAGACTGGTTACGGGCAAATACGGTTTAATAGTTTTTTAATTCCGGAGGTACCTATATACGTAAATACGGTCTGCAACTTATGGATTTCGGAGATATACTTTCCGGAATTATACGGTCCTGAATTTATACGTTCCACCAATTTATTTTCCGAATAAATACGGCCTCGCACACAAATAATTTTTAATTAAAATTTTTTTTCGGCCCTACTGAACACCTGTATCAACCAATATTTACCCGACCAATAACAGTTATTAAAACCCATTCGTTTATTTAATTTTTTTATTCCGGTGTTTGAACACCCGAATATCCAATTCGAAAAAAGTGATTTTGGTTTTTGGTATATAACTCTAAGACAAATGACCGTACCTATAAGATACATACAATTTTCACTGAATGTTGATGCTCGTATTTTCTATACACCATAATATGTTTAATATTGTGCCAGTGGCGTCATTTGGGGGGGGGGGAGGGGGGCAAGGTTGGCATTTGCCCCTTTCCGATTTTAAAAGCAGCCCGACGTGCCGGTTCCCAGTTGTTGCCGATTTACTAATATTATTTTTTATTAGCGCAAAAACATGACTATTTTATAATATTTCCGGAAAATATTATAGGTACTGTGTACTAAGAAATGATTGTCTCAATGATACATTTTTACTTATTGACAGTCGGACTATATTTATATTTAGACGTTCACATTGTATGTATGGGTATGCATTTATGTATGTTTGTTTGTGTGAGTGTGGTTTGTGAAGGAAAATGAACATATTAATATTGTTGTGTGCACAACAATAATGATATGTAGGCCGCCCCGCGCTAGCAGGGGTGGCGGGGAGGGCCACAGCCCCCCTCATTTCGATAATACCTAATTTGTATAGCATTGTATTGCATTTATTTGCATTTTATATGGCAATCTTAAAAGGAGATAAGGAGGACTGATAACTGATAAGGTGCCACAAAATTGTAAATTTTTTTTTACGATCTGATGTAAACAAAAACAGAATTTATGGTAAGTGTATTATTTTACTATAAAAAAATTTATTATATAATTTAAGATAATATTAATTTGTAAATATATCGTTTACCTACATGAGAGTAATAGAGTATGGGCTATAAGTAATGAATCAGGTAAAATTGATTTATAGATAATGCAGTTGATATTTTTTTCAAAAATAAAAAAAAAATAAGATATCCTAATAAATTACTAATATTTTTGTTTATTAATATAAATATTACCATATAATCATAAGCGTGCGCAGAATTTCTGGCAGGGTAGTCTAACTTATTTTTAATTTTATATCATCAATGTCAATGAAAATTAATATTTCATAATTTTTAATACCTAACCTATTTTATATATTTAATGATATTTTGTATAATATTAAGAATACAAGAATATATTAATAAATAATTGCTAATATGATGACGAGTCTTTTTTTAAAAGGAATTCTATTCCTACAAATGTATTAAATGAATTAATAAAAAAATCTTTATATATTTTTAACAACAATAAAGAAAATAATCGCTTGCGAGTTGTGGTGATACATTTGATGTATAATATATGTATATAATAATAAAACATTAATTTTAGAATAATAATTTATATTTTTTATTAACCAATATAAGAAAAATCAGTAATGATAATATGGTAGGTACATTAATTAAATGTAAATTAAAATAACAATACATAAAATAACCAATAGAATATAAATTGATATTTTTTTACAGGCTATAATTATAAAAAATGCAGTCAAAATATAATATATTCAAATTTGTATAACATAATAATAATAATTTATGTGTGTTAATGACTCAGTAATAAAAAAAAAATTCAGTCGCAAGATGCTCTATGTCATCGTTCTTCTAAATTCCTGCAATGTTTGTAGTTGTGCTTTTGTTTTTGTTTTTTTTTTTAAATAAATTTAAATGTTCATTTAAGTATATCATTCTAATAAAAATTCTCTGTTGTATGTAGGTGTGAATTACAGGTTTGTATTTTAACTCAATTTGCATATTACGGAAAATTTTATTGGTTAGTTCACTCACAAATCTAAGCCGTCGTTTAAGAATTTGATTTTTTGTTATTTTTTTAAACAGCCATTCAATTCTAAAAACTTTATTTTTGAAATCTTGACTGGGTACAATTAAACCACCACAGGATAAATTATGTACCCATGTTGGTATTTGTGTGAGTTCTAAATTGCATTGTGTTGTAGTCGTAAGTTCTGGAAACTGTAATTTATATTTATTGGCAACCCAACCCGCCAAATATTCTACAGCATCTTCTTCCATTTCACACTTGTCAATTTCTTGTAGAAATTCCTTATCACTTTTCGTAATACTTCCAATTCCACTTCCTTCTAAATTTTCTAAATTGTTTATTTTTAAGTTCATTTTTTTAAGAACAGAAGCTACCATAAATTCTTCATCGTTGACGTGTGATGTATTTGTTTGGTTGGAAGTCATCATTCTCAGTCTATGAAGGGCGTTTAAAGGTGTAGGGTGGTCATCCAATCCACCGCTTCCATGGATTCGAGAAAATAGATTTTCAAGCGCGTTTTGGTTTGTTTTGCATGTTAAAAGATATTTCAAACCGTTTTGTTGAAGTATTTTTAGAAGCACTTTTGTCCCATTAATTTGCATGAGCATAGCTTTTTGAAAAATTTCAAGTTCAACTTTTCCAGTGCACCTCATTGTTAAAATTGTGCCATACACCTTGTCTAGCAGAAGATCTTGTTTTTTCAAAGCTAAACCATATGGTATAGTGAATGGTGTACTTCTATCATTTAGATGACTAACATTCATTAAATTAAACCAATTATTTATTAGTTCAACGAAGTTGGATGTGTCTTCAAGTAATTTATTGTCATCAATTGTTTTATAGTGCAACAATGCAGTTGCAGTTGTATGAGACAAAAGCTGTGACGCTAAACAAACTTGTTGTCTCTGCGGTCCAGCACAGGTTAAATGTTGCAAGCTCAGCTTATGATTAACGTTAAGTTCCGTGGAGGTCTTACTTATTAATGCCTCAAATGGTTTTTTGTTAACATATTGTTCGCCTATCACAAATCCTGTATCAAGCAGCGAATTTCTCAAAAGTTTTAAAATGTGTGGTACATCTGGCATGTAAACAATTTCTCTACCATTTGGGATAGAAAAAACAGGATTTTCATAGTTAACGTCTAATGCTTTCCACAAGCTGATATTACTACCACCACAGTCGCTTACACAACAAACAGTTTTGAAACCAATTTGATCAAGCATTTCTATGACATCAAAAAGAATTTCTTTTGTCATTTTCTGGTCAAAATCAACATATATTTGTTGTTTCCAATTTGATCCAATACCTCTGGCCATTATCACTTGCATTTGACTGTGCGGACCGACAAATAAATAATCTGCAGCATCATATTCAAGGGTACTAGCCACTTTGACTTCGCCGAACATTAAGACAGTGAGCTTCTCAGAACTTTCCATAGATTCTCCATTGAGCCTCATAATTTCAAGAATGTCTCCAAGAACTCCATTCTTTAAATTTATTGTCTTTGCCCATTGTTGCAAAAATGCTCTTCCTGCAAAAAAAAAAAAAAACATACCTAGTTTATATAAAACTGTGTTTGAGTAATCATGGAAAATCATAAAGAAAAATGTATCTTACTCACCAGGCAATGGATACTTCAATTCATTTTTGACATAAATATATGCACTCTCGCTGAAATATCTGAGAGTAAATGCTTTAAAGATTTCATATCTAGACCAATGTACTTTTTTCTTTTTATTCATCATTATGTCAAGTTGGTTTTGTGAAAAAACAGATAAAAGGTATTTTTTGGCTAGAATTTCGATACTCCTGGTTTTATTTCCAGATATTTGTTTCATTAGATTACTTGAGGACTTTTCATTTTTCTTTATTTGTATATTTAAATCAAAGATATCATTCTGTAATCGTTTTAATTGAAACCGGAGTGATTTATTAATCTTAAAGAAAGATTCATTTGAATTATTAACAGAAATCAATTTATTTTCTTGCATACTCAAATCAGTTTTTAATTTGTTATGGTCCTTTAATAAATCATAGTATAAAGTTTTGTAGTCTCTGCTCTCATCTATGGACATAGTTGGTAATTGATTTAAAACTGAAGGTATTTCTGCATTAGGAGCTAAAGTGATAATCTCTTCATGAGCCTAAAATATGTAAACAACAATTATTAAATAAGCAATTTTAATTCATTCAATTAAATTTTTTGTCAACATCTAATTTTTATGAACAGTTGGTAGTATTAGAAAATTCAGAAGCGATACCAAAAAATAACAGAATTATTTTATTGCTACAAATATGATTTTTAACGTAACGAGTATCCATGAGGTAATATATCCACAATATATTACTTTACAACAATGGCAATAAAGACAATACAAATTATAAATTATATACTAATAGGTAATAACCTGTTTAACTGCTTTAGTTTCCATTCTTTTATTAAGATTTGTAGTTGACGTAGAAACTTCATCACCTTGAATAAAATGACCTGGCAAGTTTAAGGTTGGAATGGCATCAGGTTTTAATCGGCGCCCTTTAGGAGTGCAGCTTAAAAGTTCAGCTGGTAAATTACGAATGTAATCGTCATTGTTAAAATGATCTGAACATATGAATGATAACCTAGGAATCCACTTATCCGCACGTTTACATTTGTGTATCCACTGTTTCCGATAAGACAAGTCGTTTGGAAACCTAAATACAAGACATATTTTTAAACTATTAAATTAGATAAACTAGGTCTAGTATAGGTGAATTTAAAAAGTAGTATAATAATTTCTTATTTCACATATAAAGTAACTCAATTATATTTATGTTTAAATTTATATTTCAGAAAAGTACCTAATAATTAATTGTAATTTTATTACTTTTGAAGTAATTTGCTATAGATTGGTTAGGTCTACACATTAATTAATTTAAGGTATAAATTGAAATTAATTATAATATATAATTTAGACAAGTAATGGTACACCGTGTACACTAAAATAGTTAAATGTTTATATCTTTAGGTTATGGGGGTTTCTACTGAAACTGTATTAAAACAAACACTAAGCAATCATTAGAAATTTACTTAAAACAAATTTATTATAAGCAAAAAAGTGAATAAATATTTAATACAAGTAACAATATTATATTATATCCAACTATGGCATTATATACTTTAAATTTATAAATACCCATTGATTTCATAATGCACCAAACAATTTAATCATTTCATTGTATTTGCTAATAGTTATTTGAAATTAGTCAAAGTTGGTGAAGTTTGATTTGACCGTAATAATATTATAATTGTTATAATAGCTAGTTTGTACAAAGTAATACTATAAAAATCAAATGTATTTTACCTGTGGAATAAAATATCGGTTCTCCTTTCATTTTTCGATTTTGCAGAATGATTCGCGCAAGTAGATACAGCGCAAACAAAACCAACTTTAGGTTTATTTATTTCCTCCGTAGCCATAATAAGTAATTATTCAAATTAAAACGCTATTTGATTAAATGAATAAAACCAAAACGGAAGGTCGTGAAACGAAACAACGAGAAAGACAATAAGGCATAAAAACATAGTAATACGAAACACTCATTATCGTTTATATATATAGCTTGTATGACGATGACGTCATTTTCTCCCATTCCTGTTTTTTCGATATTTTCAAAAGGAGGGGCCCGTACAATAATCAATACACCGTCCAGCTTGGGCGCGGTCCATCGGTAAATATTATTATCAGTGAATATTATTTAAAAACCAAGATCTATAAAGTAGATATTTTATAGATCTTGTTTAAAAACCGGTCCTCCTACGCCCTACGGTAATTTAATCATAAATTTCCCCATTGGGTTTTATCTGTAGCTGTGGCCTGCGCTCGTTATGCGTTGCCCCGACTATAATTTATAAGTCGTAGTTATAGCGAACGTCTTATAACTCTCCGTAGTCCGCACTCTGTACGCCGGAAGGTCAAAAGCAAACAGTCCGTGCCTACTCCATTTTGACATTGCATCATTTCACAACGGTACAACACCACTAAGGCGATGGCTCGTAGAAGAACACAACAAAACGCGTACGATGGAACTAGTGAAACGACAAAATATGATGGTAATAACGCTGGACCACAGGACGATCGGCTTGGAACTACCTAGTGAAAAGATAATAATGGTTTAGAAACTTAACCAAAGAACAATCGACCTGTAGGTAAGTAACTATAAACAACATTTTCCACAAATCGTGTGATGACGCTGTTTTATATGGCCGAGCGCAGACCTGCTGGTTAGTTTTTACAAATTATCGTATCTATGACGTGTCTAGACTTCCGTATAAGCACAAAATAATTTAATAGGTACCTTTTATTTTCTCAATAAAATATAGGTTGTATATTTGTCCTATTAAGTCAGGAAATCAAAAAAAAAAAATTTTACTTTTTAAATCATTTTTAGTCTAAATAATTGTTCATTGTTTTAGACCAGATGGAAAAATACAATTAATTACTAATTATTTATTTTTTTTTTGATAATTTAACTTTTTTATATTTTTCTGAACTGCATTCCTAGACGCGTCAGATTTTGTGAGTCTAGGGTTATGACGCAACATGACTGTCCCCTAGGAGTGTCAAGCGTCAGGTGCGGTATTTGACTACTGATCACTCGAATCAGCATTGATGAGTTTGCTTCTCGATTTTTAATTTAGTAAGTGGGTGGTATTATTGGATGATTTAAACTTTAAAGGTATTAATTTGAATTTTATGTCCACTGTTTGCATTTATTTTTCATTATCAATTATTAAAGTTGTAGTAAAATTTCCACATTAGCACTTGCTGGTTCCATATTACAAATACATAAAATACAAGGTTCATCGGTTCAGCCTTAATATTTATTATTTTTAAACATAATATTAACCTATGGCTTTTTAACGAAATGTAAAAATACCTATACTAATAATATATTATAACTTGTGTACTTTCGTGATATATTAATTTAACTTATTATTGAATATAATTTAGTAAATTATTGTACAAAAAGATTGAGAAATATTAGAGATACATACATGAAAAGTAAAAAAAAACTAGGTATCCAAATAACACCACTTGTTCTACTATTAATCCTTCAATGTTTCTTTTCTTCTTTGATTATTCTGGATGTTCAAAAGATAATATATTCTGATGAGTTTTTATTATTTTATGACAGAATCTGAAAGTCTGATAAAAAAACCTTGGCCTTCAGCGCAAAATGCTGAACACTTCCTGGATACAGTCAAGTGTGGACGAAAGTGGGTACATTACTGTTAAATTATACTTAAAACATAATATTATAATAAAAATATAATTCATTTATAATATACTTTATTTATTTATTTAAAACCAAACTGTGTTTTCATTAATTGAATTTAATTTTAATTTTAGTACATTTTTATGTTCACCATTCGGCCCACCGATTAATGAAATTGCAGAAAATGAGAATGCGGAAGATGGTGATGCTGATGAAAAGGAAGATATAGAACCAAATTCTGAAACTAGTGTGGACTTGTAATGCAGATAATTTGGCAGTGGTATTAGCAAAACGGTTGAAAGAAAGTGATGCTAATACAATTATGTAGTACAATATTTTTTTATCATAAGAAGAAAATATTTATAAAATATTATTAGTCAAATATTCATTATTCAACCACATAAAGACATTCACAAAATATTATCATTTCCCGAATGCTGTGTGGGTAAATAGTCAACAAGAAAAAGTATTAAGTAAGGAAGATGATGTGGATTTTTTTAAAAATATTGCGGAAACAGTCAAAAAATGTCAAAAAAAAAGTATATCCAAGGTCAAGGCAAACTAGAAGAAGAGTATGACCCAGATATTCCACCAACTTTATTTCCATATGGACTACCAAATCTGTCACTACCTTCATTAACTTTATATACCTAATTTTGATACTGATATATGATGATTGGACTTTAGGGCTGGCATAAATGTTTCTTTGCAAAATAATCAGTCCTAATAGCACACCCCCTCTCTAATATGAATATTACCTTCAGTACGCATTAACTACAAAATTAATAAATTACAACACTACTAAATATGCATTACTAACTACATATGCACTTTAAAAATCATTAATTTATAAAACAATAAATATTTTATTATTTTAGTAGCCATGTCTTAACTTTGCACAATGCAGAAAAGCTTCATTTACATGTAGCCGAGCTGATTGGTATTATTTTGGCTACTTTTAATAGTTTGTATAAATTGGAAAACACACTTTTATAAATATTTTCTTTTATTCTTTCATAATTTATTTCATTTCCTGGTTGCAAGAGGTTGTTTTTGCCACGTTCATCTAGGACTGAATATTGATTTTAATTAAATCCAATAATTCCTGAAAACAGTTAAAATCTACTAATGACTTTTATCATAAACTAAAAACTGAAGACTTCCTTGATAATGATAAATAAAAAATTGACCATCTTCAAATTTGAGTTGAAATAAATTATCAACAGACATGCCCATTTGTAAACTATCATTCGAAAATCTTTCTTTTAACTTAATAACTAGTGTGTTAACAATCACATAGCAAACATTTATTCTATAGAAATCTTCAGCATGTTACTTTGTGTACTGTGTACTAGTGCTAGCAGTGACAATGACATTTTCATGATCATTTGGTTCTGTCCTTTTTCGTTTATTTCCTAAATTTTAAATTAAAATATAATTGATACAATATTCATTTTTAATAATAGCATAGTAAGTAATCAGTCAATTATGTATACCCTGGAATGGATTTTCAATAGATATATTATTGGCTGTTGCTAAATTATTTATATCTAACCAAATTTCTGCAAAACATTTGAGATAGTTTTATAATTCTTTAAGGATTTGATTATAGATTTAATAATAATTGCTGAATTTCCAAGAGTTGAAGATTTTGCTTGAAATTTGCTTGTTAAAATATTAATTATTATTAAAAATGTATGTAAAAGAAACAAATATACAATGAATTAACCTATTCTCATATTGGTTAAAATACGTGAAAAATAATAATGAATAGGTGCAGTGGCGTGTTAAACTCATTTTGTGGTGAAGAGCGAAATTGTATACAAGGTAAACACCTACCCACCCCACTTGATATTTTAACAGTATTTCCAACTAAAAAAAAAAATTTTAATTTAAAATTTACAAAATATACATAAATTTGTAACTATTTAGTAGTATTTACTCTATTTTTTCTAAATTTACTTTTTAGAATATACCTAACTAAAATTATTATTATTGTATGATATAATATTATACGCTTCTTTATTTTTATACCTGATGAATTTTTTTTGAAACCTGTCGTAAATATTATAATATGCACTTTTTTTACAATAATGTTGAGTTAAGTTAGTCTAACTTATTTTTAATTTTATATCATCAATGTCAATAAAAATTAATATTTCATAATTTTTAATAACCTATTTTATATATTTAATGATATTTTGTATAATATTATAAAGAATATATTAATAAATAATTGCCAATATGATGTCGAGTCTTATTTTAAAAGGAATTCTATTCCTACAAATGTATTAAATGAATTAATAAAAAAATCTTTATATATTTTTAACAACAATAAAGAAAATAATCACTTGCGAGTTGTGGTGATACATTTAATGTATAATATATGTATATAATAATAAAACATTAATTTTAGAATAATAATTTATATTTTTTATTAACCAATATAAGAAAAATCAGTAATGATAATATGGTAGGTACATTAATTAAATGTAAATTAAAATAACAATACATAAAATAACCAATAGAATATAAATTGATATTTTTTTACAGGCTATAATTATAAAAAATGCAGTCAAAATATAATATATTCAAATTTGTATAACATAATAATAATAATTTATGTGTGTTAATGACTCAGTAATAAAAAAAAAATTCAGTCGCAAGATGCTCTGTCATCAGTCTTCTAAATTTCTGCAATATTTGTAATTGTGCTTTTGCTTTTGTTTTTTTTTTTTAATAAGTTTGAATGTTGATTCAAGTATATCATTCTAATAGAAACTCTCTGTTGTATGTAGGTGTAAATTACAGGTTTGTATCTTATATCAATTACCATTTGACGGAAAATTTTGTCGGTTAGTTCACTCACAAATTCAAGCCGTCGTTTAGGAATTTGATTTCTTGTTAATTTTTTAAACAGCCATTCAATTCTAAAAACTTGATTTTTGAAATCTCGACTGGGTACAATTAAACCACCACAGGATAAATGATGTATCCATGTTGGTATTTGTGTGAGTTCTAAATTACATTGTGTTAAATTGTTTATTTTTAAGTTCATTTTTTTAAGAACAGAAGCTACCATAAATTCTTCATCGTTGACGTGTGATGTATTTGTTTGGTTGGAAGTCATCATTCTCAGTCTATGAAGGGCGTTTAAAGGTGTAGGGTGGTCATCCAATCCACCGCTTCCATGGATTCGAGAAAATAGATTTTCAAGCGCGTTTTGGTTTGTTTTGCATCTTAAAAGATATTTCAAACCGTTTTGTTGAAGTATTTTTAGAAGCACTTTTGTCCCATTAATTTGCATGAGCATAGCTTTTTGAAAAATTTGTAGTTCAACTTTTCCTATGCACCTCATTGTTAAAATTGTGGCATACACCTTGTCTAGCAGAAGATCTTGTTCTTTCAAAGCTAAACCATATGGTGTAGTGAATGGTGTACTTCTATCATTTAGATGACTAACATTCATTAAATTAAACCAATTATTTATTAGTTCAACGAAGTTGGATGTGTCTTCAATTAATTTATTGTTATCAATTGTTTTATAGTGCAACAATGCAGTTGCAGTTGTATGAGACAAAAGCTGTGACGCTAAACAAACTTGTTGTCTCTGCGGTCCAGCACAGGTCAAATGTTGCAAGCTCAGCTTATGATTAATGTTAAGTTCTGTGGAGGTCTTACTTATCAATATCTCAAATGGTTTTTTGTTAACATATTGGTCGCCTATCACAAATCCTGTATCAAGCAGCTCATTTCTCAAAAGTTTTAAAATGTGTGGTACATCTGGCATGTAAACAATTTCTCTACCATTTGGGATAGAAAAAACAGGATTTTCATAGTTAACGTCTAATGCTTTCCACAAGCTGATATTACTACCACCACAGTCGCTTACACAACAAACTGTTTTGAAACCAATTTGATCAAGTATTTCTATGACTTCAAAAAGAATTTCTAATATAATTACAATACATATTTTATTATTTTAGTAGCCATGTCTTAACTTTGCACATTGCAGAAAAGCTTCATTCACATGTAGCCAAGCTGATTGGTATTATTTTGGCTACTTTTAATAGTTTGTATAAGTTGGGAAACACACTTTTATAAATATTTTCTTTTATTCTTTCATAATTTATTTCATTTCCTGGTTGCAAGAGGCTGTTTTTTGCCACATTCATCTAGGACTGAATATTGAATTTCATTAAATCCAATAATTCCTGAAAACAGTTAAAATCTACCAATGACTTTTATCATAAAACTAAAAACTGAAGACTTACTTGATAATGATAAATAAAAAATTGAGTTGAAAAAAATTATCAACAGACATGCCCATTTGTAAACTATCATTCGAAAATCTTTCTTTTAACTTAATAACTAGTGTGTCAATAATCACATAGCAAATATTTATTCTATAGAAATCTTCAGCATGTTACTTTGTGTACTGTGTACTAGTGCTAGCAGTGACAATGACATTTTTATGATCATTTGGTTCTGTCCTTTTTCGTTTATTTCCTAAATTTTAAATTACAATATAATCGATACAATATTCATTTTTAATAATAGCATAGTTAAGTAATCAGTTAATTAGGTATACCCTGGTATGGATTTTCAATAGATATATTATTGACTGTTGCAAATTTATTTATATCTAACCAAATTTCTGCAAAACATTTGAGATGGTTTTATAATTCTTTAAGGATATATTTACCAATAACTTAATTTTCAATCTCATTTACTAATGTACCTACTATAATTGCTTTATAACTGGACATTATAGCTTCACAATTTCTATAACGGCAATTCCACCTAGTGTTGCTTAACCTTGCAATCGACTTTTTTTCATCACCTAACTTATTTTGAATATTGATTATTTTTTTATTATTAGTTGGATATGAAAATTGAACATGAACGGCCTCTACACATAAAACATTTCTATTTTCCTATAATTTAATATTTGGTTTCATACATTAAATCTTTTTTTATATTTTAACTATTAGACATAATTATATGTACAATTTTCATTTTTATTTTATATTGAGTATTTCTATTTTAAATCAAGTTTTTATATGCCATATTTTATATTGAGTGATTTAGACATTTAGTGTTTGTTTCTTTGTTACTATTATTATTTACCATTGTAAAATTATTATTATTTTGTATCTGTTTTTTCATTATTATTGTTTAAATTTTAGTTTTTACTGTAAAATACTTAAAAAATGTAAACCTGATATTTCTCACATAAAAGGTTTATTACACATAAACAAATAAATAATTATCAATTGAATTACTTTGTCCTATTTTAAAATAAATTGTTATTTCATTCTCTTATAAATCAAAGAAAATAGTAATCATTTATTTAGTGATATAATAGTAATAATTAATATAAAATAGTAATCATTTATTTTTTATAGTAATTTATCGATATACTATTTTCAGTATTTAGATTTAGTTAAGTCCAATAAAGTATTTTCAATTTTTGGTATTAATATTATTAAAATATTAATAATTAAAAATATAAGCATAACTATTATAATTTTTTTTTAATATGCTACGTATTGTGATATATTAGATTTTAAACACATGTTTAATATTATACTATCTACACGATATAATGTTATTTTAAATGTCATATTTTATTTTGGCAACTGTTGACACATTAATATTGCGTTGGTTATACATGTTGGTCGATAATTGACTTAACATAAACATAATACAAAGTAATAAAGTGCAGACATACTATTTAAATATCATAAATCATGTTACATATTTTGTAATATATAATTATTAATTGTTTTTCATAGGTAATAGAAAAAATATTTTATAGATTATAGATTAATAATGCCCAATCCATGCCTCTTAGGACATTTAGTTGAAACGAAATACCGATTAAAAAAATTAGAAACTAATAAGTAAAATAAGTAATGAGTTTATATATCTTTATAGATTTAAAATAAAGTCTTATTTTATAAATACTTACATTTAGTTTTTAATTATTTTAAATTTTGAATTTAAAACTAGTATTATTATATAATTAAAGGCCTAAATTATTTTTATTCATACAAAGGCAACTATTGAGATAACAATTTAATATAGTATATTGTACTCTGCTCAGAAAGAAGTTGTGCTGCTGCTTGACAACAATTTTTGTCTTTTGCGCACCCCTACGCAACATTCTGCCTTGCAGTGGCATGGTGAATTAAAAATGTTCCAGAGGGAAGTCACAAATATCCCAAGTGTTAGTAGGTGTATTAATGTATTAATGTATTAGTGCACCGATGTATTGATACATATAATATAACTGATTTTATTTTAGATCGTTATCGATTACCTATTGCATTTATATTACATTTACTAGAAGTTGTCTATGAAATTAACGTCCATCACGCTACTGCTTCCACGGTTTGTTTTAGTCTCGGTGGCAGGGTGTTGAACAGGTATGCTCAGAATCGGTGTGTCATTTTGCTGGACAGGATATATACACTACTTAAGAAAATCTATGTTAAATTAGTGATCAATTTTAGCCATTAATATAGAGAGAATAAAATAGATCAAATTAACGATAACTCTAATTTAAATTTTGCTATAAATTTAAATTGTAATACTCTTACTGAACTAGATGTTTTTTATATGATTTCCAACCTGAAATTAAGTTCAACTACTGGCCCAGATGGCATACCTTCTATTTTTCTCTAAAACTGTAGATTTATCCTTACGCCAGTTTTAACCAATATATTTAATTTTATCCCTCAGTAAAGGTATCTCTATCTCTTTGAAAAATGTCACATATTTCATATTATATTTTAATAAAGGTAATCCTTCACTAATTTCAAATTATCGGCCGATCTCTAAATTATATCATCAATCCTAAAATTATTTTCTCGTTTAATTTTGTCAAAACTGAACAATTTTTGCTCTTCATAATATTTAGCCATAACAAAATACATAATACTTCACTTGTTTGAATCTAACGCACAAACTGATATTATAATCTACACAGATTTTTCTAAAATCTTTAATCAAGTTAATCATTTATTTCATTTTAAGAAACTACAATCATTTGGTTTCCCTGGATCCCAGTATGGCGGATTTAATGGTCGTTTAGTTGGCGAATGCCAACGGGGCCCCTCCTAAATTGTGCACTGAGGCCCACCTAAATTATAGTTGATTTTTTTTTTTTTAATTTCAACCAAAAAAAAAGTATATTTCAAACTGGAATATAATTTACAATTGTTTAAATTATAAAATAATTTAAATATATAGGAATACTTCAAAAGTAGAAAATATTATAAATAAATAAAGTAGAAAAGATCGAAATAAATACTTATATTCCTACGTAAATCTAAGTTTGGCATTCTACATTCTACCCACTACCATTGATCACAAATAAGATTATTTATAATTATAAACTAATATATAATATAATTCATGATTGCATGAAAATAAAAACAATAATTTTATAAGTATAATAACAATCTTTTTATTACTTAATCAGCAGCGTAAATCATGATTTATTAGAAACCGTGTTCGCGATAAATTTGCAACGTAGGTACATGCATATAAATATTGAAAAATGTGGTAAACAGGGCTGTGGATATAATGCGTTTTTCATATTATTATGCTTATACATTTAACGGGTTAGGACATTGTTTCTTACAACTGTCATACAATTTCTATACAATTGCTATAACTATAACTATGAAGTATTGATTGAAATTTAAAGTAAGTATCATTATTATTAAATTAAGTATAAAATTATAAATAGAAGCAATGAGTGATTGCCTCCACACCACCAATTCACTTGCTAACCTAGCCAACCGGTCCGTAACACACAAAAACACGTACACACATCATTATTGTTTTTTTGAATTATAAATTATAATATAAAATGGTAATTTTATCATCGACTTTTGTGTATATAGCAGCTTCTAAAATTGTGTGTAGTACAAAATTTAAAAGTGCGTAACTCAAATTAAACCTTTATAATTGTATGGCTTCACTTTTTTTTTATATTTGCATGGTTTTGTCAAGCTACATTTTAATTATAATCTACATTCTGTGAAATTGGGGTAAGTATGTTACTGATACATTTTGTAGAAGGTCCCTCTTATTGATTTGTCGACTTTCTTTGAACCCTTAAAACCGCCACTGCTGGATCCATTCTTAATTTTATTTTTTATTTTATCAATATTAATTACAAAGATACAATTATAATTATAGTTTACAATAATTTTTCGTTTATTGACCTCTCTAAGCAAAGCTTGTGTTGAGGTATATGAGTTACAACATATAGTAATACTATAATATTTACCTAAAAACAATTATTATTAGAATTAAAGGCATTTAACGAATTACTTTAAGACTTATAAGAAAAAGAAACATAGCAAACATAAATATTATATGAGTTGAACATAGTGGGACTTAAATAGTCAACAAAATCTTTACCAAACTCTTTTTTAGTGTACCATACAGAAATGTCATATGCTCTAATGTCACACACACACTCGTTCATATCTCGGATGTTTCATCATCTTCAACAATTTTAAAATAAAAAATTTCTTCATCTCCAGATAAATTGGGGTACTCAGTAGTCATTTCTATGATATACTCCAAATTGAAAATGTCAATTGCAAATAAATAACTCCCTTTATTACTGTCAACACTCGTACCAGGTAAGTCTAAAAATAAAAACAACTAGTTATATAAAATAAAACTATAAATATAATAATTGAAATAAATGTTAATTATTATTTTAGCAATTGTTTTACAACGAGTTATGAATACACCTATAATCACATGGAAAAAATAACAGCAATAAATTAACTAAAAGGTTAAAACGAATACCTAGTATACATGGACAGTAATGTATTTAATTAAATAAGTTTACCAAGGGTTAAGTTAGTAAAAAATTGTAATATTACTCAAAGTAATTTAATTAATAATAATGAGTGCAAGTTGTAGGTATCTAGTTATGTTGAGAAATTTAAAGATTTATGAAAATTTATGTATAGGCAATGTCTTATAATATGTTTATTAAAGCAAACATTAATAGTGGATATTATAAATATAATTACTAGGTATGTTAACTATTTTATAAAATTAATATAAATTTACATTTTGTTTTGGGATTAAGTTAAATAACTTAACTTTCTATGTTATTAGGTTTATTATAGTAAATATTGTAGTAGATACAACAAATAAAAAAGTATCGAATATAACTAATAAGATTATTCGCGGTTGGAACTGAAAATAATAATTAAGTAACATTAAAAAATAAGTCCTAGGACTCAAGAATTTCGGAGTACTGATGAACTAGATTACTTTTCATAACTTGGCTACTTCCCCTATTTTCAAACTATACAACATCATTATTCAAGTAAATCAAGTATGTTTTAGTTCGATCACAAATATAATTAAGTTAGGTAAATAAAAAAAAAAATTCTAAATTCAAATATATAATTCTGATTTATATGCTCAAGGGGGAAATAAAATGGCAGAGTTTCAAGAATAAATAATTTGAAATATTACATTACATTAGATAAATATTTTTCAAAAAAAAAATGTTCATTTTAGATTACCTTAGGATACATATTTTTATCTATTTGTGTGAGTAAATGTGACATAGGCATGTCTAAACCTTTGACGCAGAGGGTGCAACCTGGCTAAAGCCTCTTAGCCTCCCCCTTATTGAACACTTGTTTTGTAATTTTCAAATTCGTCATTATTATGATGTGAAAAAAAAATGTTGTCCCTATTTCAGATTGCATATAATGGATGTCAGTAGGTAAACAATTAAAATAAGATCATGTATAAATAATAAATATAATATTATATAATAAATATGTGTAAGTTAGTTACATTAAAATTAAGCTTATCACAATCAATAATTTTCTATAATAGAATAAGATGTTTAATGTTTTATTGATCTTCGGATCCAGATTCATATGCAGACTCATCAGATCTCACAAATGAATTAATAGCATCGAATATGACCCGGGTTTCCTCATCATCGGTTGAACTGGTTGAAGATCCGTCTTGTTCCGCCTCCGCCTCTTCAACAATTTTAAAGAAAGAAAATTTGTTATCTCCAGATAATTCAGGGTACTCAGTAGTAATTTCTTCGATATCCTCCAAATTGAAAGTGCTAGTTGCAAATAAATAACTCCCTTTATTACTGTCAGCACTCGTACCAGGTAAGTCTAAAAACAAAAACAACTAGTTATATAAAATAAAACTATAAATATGATAATTAAAATAAATATTAATTATTATTTAGGCAATTGTTTTATAACGAGTTATGAATACACCTATAATCACATGGAAAAAATAACAGCAATAAATTAACTAAAAGGGCAGACGGACGACCTAACAAGTAATTTTAACCTTGTTAATTAAAGTAACACATTTAAGACTCAGGTCGCCACACTCAAGGGACCTCCCTTCGCCAACCGGCTCCGGTCGCTATACTCAATGACAAGTAATATAAGTTTTTAGAGATTCAAAATATGTTACGAGACAGATACAATCAAAATTTAAAAGTAAAAATAGTAAGATAAAGTGATTTTTATTAATTGTGTATCTTACCTGTAGTTGATATACTAGACACACTTGTACTCGGAACTGACTCTACTGAACTACTACTATTTTTGTTTTTTTCCATAGATTTAGGTTTCTTTGTTTCACGGTTTGAGTTCGAAGACTCGTCCAATGCCCTTTTATCACTCATAATTAATTACTATCTTAGTCCGTGATTACGTATCGCAAGTGCTATTTCTGCTCGGTGTGCCTTCGTCGAGAATAAAAATCTCGTCGTGGTGGTGTCGTAGCCTCGTTCGCGGAGATTGCACGTGACGGTGAACGGCGAAGGTAAGATGGTGGGCGTTACGAAGAGTCACATTCAAACAGAGCGGCGTTTCTCGGCAAACCTTTTACCTAACCTGTTGGACGAGACTATGAGAGGGACAGGCCGGGACTGGGGAGTTGACTATGATATCGATCGACCGCAGGCTTGACGACGTGTCAAGACGCCGTTCGGCGTCGTGGCATGTCGGACGGTGGTGCCAACCAACGGCAGTGCGACCGATGAAAGGGAGTATTGCGGTGACGGCTCACCACATTACTTCCCCCCCCCCCCTGAGGAGAAAAAAAATTACAAAATAATATGAAAAATACCACAGGGGCATAGGGCATAGAACAATACTTATATTACAAAAAATACGACGAACAGAGAACATTTTTTGAAAGGCCTTAGGCCAAACTGTGTGCGGATGACATTGACAATTGCCGTCGATGTTGAGTGAAGGCGAATTCAATTTCAGTTGTCGGAAGGAGAATCGAATTGGATTGGCTACGGAATGTTGACGGCAGATGAATATTGAAATTGTTGGAAGACGAAGTCGACTGAATTTTGAATTTAGAAGTTGGTGGAAGTGAATTTGGTTGTAGCAGAGTGAACGGGTTACGTGAATGTTACGTAACAGGTCATCACCAGGATCAAGGCGGCATTCCGCTAACACCGTGTTCCGCGTAGACCGTGTGGACATCTTAAAAAATGCATTTAAAAAATATTATTTATAGTTGATTCAACGCATAGTGCCATAGTCCATATTCCATAACATATTAAATAAACAGATTAAAATAATAGTAACAAAATATGTACACTTAAAGCTTACAGCTTAGAATATTTTATATTGTTATTATTATATGAATCTTGGCATGTAATGTAGAAGTACCTACCATATTATGGACATTTTATTTTTATACGTGTATTTTATAATTATTATTGATAATTTATACCCAAGTGAATTGTAAATACTTACTTCGTTGACATGTGTGGCTTTTAACCGAATTCGGAATGAAGTTTTTGCAAGTAACACATATTTTTCCCTTTTAAAAACAAATAAATATTATAAAAAAGTAAACGTTTTGATTTTTTAAACAAATTATAAAAATACTTTTCAATAACTACTAACAGCGACATCCATGATTATTATTAAATTATAATAAAACAACCAGGGGTTAAAGTAGGGGGGGGCGAAGAAGGACTCAGTCCCCCTACCTCTGACGGCGGTTAAAAAGCGTCCATTTAAAAAATTAGGATTTTATACATTAGACATTATGCATAAAATTTTAAATGGACCGTTTAAAATTATAAGACATTAGTCCCCTATGGAATTTTTTCCCACTTTAACTCCTGACAACAACTATTACAAGTTACAACTTTACTACAGAATAAATTGTACTATTAATAACATTATAATTAATAATTATTATAACAAGATAAGATAATAAAAATTATAAATAAAACAAAAGTTGAAATAATTCAACTTAAGGTAACAAGTGGTAACGTGGAATATTTATACCTATACCAAAATATGGTATATAATATAACAAATTTTTATACCTATATATTATAAATTATAGGACGCAATCGGAACATAAAAAGGGTGAGAAAAACAAATTTACCTTTCCGACTGTGAGCATACTACTTGCGTCCGAAATTATTATCAATAGGTGAGTTGCGTCCCACAAAAAAGGTTCAAAGAATGTCATAGTCTTTTGCGTCCCGGCATATACCTTTTTCGGTGTATACCTTTTTATAGCCTAATAAAATTGCGTTCCAAAAATATCGATAAAATCGATATCAAAATTTAAATTTTAAAAAAAGGTGGACAAGTGGATGCCGCTCTGCTGTACAGTAGGGTATAAGTGGGTCACTGTAATGGATGGTGTTAAATTTTAATTCAATGTTATAATATCATTGTGTAAGTAAAACGATTCTGAGCGAAAACGGTCGGTCAGCCTATGATATTACTAAGTATATTTGTATATCTGATGATATTGTGAATAAAGTAATTTATTTATTTACCTATTTACGTGGAAACTTATTTTAAATTTATAAATATATATTTACCTATTTATGAGGAACCTTGTTTTGAATTATTAATCCTTAGCTATAAAAGTTGAACATTTCATACATTTTTAACTACAAAATAATAAAATTATTACATTTAAAATTTGATAAATTTTGTCAAAATTCGAACTTTAAATGCTTATAAAAAAAAAAAATCGTGCATATGACGTATTTTTAATATTTTTCAACTACTAATGTAACAATATATCAGGAGCCTTGCGTTACATTTTCATCCGTTTTTACCCAACAAATAAAATTTTATTGATATTTATAGAAAAAAAATCTAAAAATATTGAAAACTGATAATCTCCGTAAACAGCTCAAAAAGAGTCAAAATATTTTCAAAATTGTATGGTGTATAGAAAATGTTAATATAAACATTTAGAAAAATTTTCATGTATGTACAGTTATTCGTTTTTGAATAACAATAAAATAACAAAATCACTTCATGAGAAATCGAGTGAATATCCAATATTGTGAATATTTTTTGATAAGGATAGACAAACTTATGAATAATATTGTATTACATTTTAAAATCTTAGATTTAAAAAGAATATATTTTATGAATTTCTAACTCAAAATAATTTGCAAATTTTCGTCATTTTTACGTATTTTGTCAATATTTGAACTTTAAATGCTTATAAAAAAAAATTGTGACTATTTGAGATTTTTTCATCTGCCTTTGAAACAATATACTAGGAGCCTTTTATTAAATTTTCAAGCTTTTTTAACCAACAAATAAAATTTTATTGATATTTATAGAAAAAAAAGAACTAAAAAAAATGGAAACTGAAAATGTCCGTAAACCGCTCAAAATAAATCAAAATACTTTGAAAATTTTATCGTGTATAGAAAATACAAATATAATTAACCGATGGAAATGTCATGTATATATGTTTATTTGTTTTAGAGTTACACCAAAAACCAAAATTGATTTTGTGAAAAACCGATTTTGCGTAAAAATTCCCATTTTCCCTTAATTGTTATGCTTTTTTTCCGGCGCTTGTGAAATGCATCAACTAGATTCACTTTCCCATCGAACAAGGTGCTGTTGAAGAAAATCGAAGCAGTTTTACTGTCCCAAACCGCGATGACAGACACAAAAAATAATAATAATAATAAAAAAAAAACATATCCCTGTAAAATCAATATTCAATACATTCATCGTTCCACTTGGAATCTAAAACACATTGAAGATTATTTTAATTTATAATATAGAAGTATAAATTTAAAAAAAAACTCAATATGTTGTGATAATAACTTTTGTCATGATATTTATGGTAATAATAACAATAACAATAATATTAATAATATGAAAATTCACGTTTTACATTTTGCCATGACATTTATGGTATTTGCACAGAAACAACTATTATTGGTCTAATACGACGAATCGTTCTGATAAAATTTAAAATGTGAAAATATAATAGGTACGAGTATAAAATACAAAAGATTATCGACGTAACAACTATATCTTATTGAATCTAATAACCAATAAGTTGTATTACCTATGTATACACGTTCCCCCCATACCTTCTTCACATAAAATAATATCACAATAAAGGGGGGA